>NC_057809.1:549093042-549393042 GCF_018294505.1 Triticum aestivum | reverse complement strand
AAGTATCGTACCGCTAGACAAAGGGAATTGTATACGGGATTGATTAAGTCCTTGACATCGTGGTTCATCCCATGAGATCATCGTGGAACATGTGGGAGCCAACATGGGTATCCAGATCCCGCTGTTGGTTATTGGCCGGAGAGTCATCTCGGTCATGTCTGCATGTCTCCCGAACCCGTAGGGTCTACACACTTAAGGTCCGGTGACACTAGGGTTATAGAGATATTAGTATGCGGTAACCCGAAAGTTGTTCGGAGTCCCGTATGAGATCCCGGACGTCACGAGGAGTTCCGAAATGGTCCGGAGGTAAAGAATTATATATAGGAAGTGCTATTTCGGCCATCGGGACAAGTTTCGGGGTCACCGGTATTGTACCGGGACCACCGGAAGGGTCCCGGTGGTCCACCGGGTGGGGCCACCTGCCCCGGGGGGCACATGGGCTGTAGGGGGTGCGCCTTGGCCTACATGGGCCAAGGGCACCAGCCCCTAGAGGCCCATGCGCCAAAGGGACAAGAGGAGGGGAGAGTCCTAAAAGGGGAAGGCACCTCCGAGGTGCCTTGGGGAGGATGGACTCCTCCCCCCCTTGGCCGCACCCTTCCTTGGAGGAAGGGGCAAGGCTGCGCCCTCCCCCTCTCCCTTGGCCCTATATATAGTGGGGGGAAGGGAGGGCAAAGATAAGCCAAGCCCTGGCGCCTCCCTCCCCCTCCCATGACACATCTCCCTCCTCCCGTAGCGCTTGGCGAAGCCCTGTTGGAATCCCGCTACTTCCACCACCACGCCGTCGTGCTGCTGGATCTCCATCAACCTCTCCTTCCCCCTTGCTGGATCAAGAAGGAGGAGATGTCGCTGCTCCGTACGTGTGTTGAACGCGGAGGTGCCGTCCGTTCGGCGCTAGGATCATCGGTGATTTGGATCACGACGAGTACGACTCCATCAACCCCGTTCTCTTGAACGCTTCCGCTTAGCGATCTACAAGGGTATGTAGATGCACTCTCCTTCCCCTCGTTGCTGGTTTCTCCATAGATAGATCTTGGTGACACGTAGGAAAATTTTGAATTTCTGCTACGTTCCCCAACAGTGGCATCATGAGCTAGGTCTATGCGTAGTTTCTATGCACGAGAAGAACACAAAGTAGTTGTGGGCGTTGATTTTGTTCAATATGCTTGCCGTTACTAGTCTTATCTTGATTCGGCGGCATCGTGGGATGAAGCGGCCTGGACCGACCTTACACGTACTCTTGCGTGAGACTGGTTCCACCGACTGACATGCACTAGTTGCATAAGGTGGCTAGCGGGTGTCTGTCTCTCCCACTTTAGTCGGATCGGATTCGATGAAAAGGGTCTTTATGAAGGGTAAATAGCAATTGGCATATCACGTTGTGGTTTTTGCGTAGGTAAGAAACGTTCTTGCTAGAAACCCATAGCAGCCACGTAAAAACATGCAAACAACAATTAGAGGACGTCTAACTTGTTTTTGCAGGGTATGCTATGTGATGTGATATGGCCAAAAGGATGTGATGAATGATATATGTGATGTATGAGATTGATCATGTTCTTGTAATAGGAATCACGACTTGCATGTCGATGAGTATGACAACCGGCAGGAGCCATAGGAGTTGTCTTAATTTATTTATGACCTGCGTGTCAACATAAACGTCATGTAATTACTTTACTTTATTGCTAACCGTTAGCTATAGTAGTAGAAGTAATAGTTGGCGAGACAACTTCATGAAGACACGATGATGGAGATCATGGTGTCATGCCGGTGACGATGATGATCATGGAGCCCCGAAGATGGAGATCAAAAGGAGCAATATGATATTGGCCATATCATGTCACTATTTGATTGCATGTGATGTTTATCACGTTTTTGCATCTTGTTTACTTAGAACGACGGTAGTAAATAAGATGATCCCTCATAATAATTTCAAGAAAGTGTTCCCCCTAACTGTGCACCGTTGCGACAGTTTGTTGTTTCGAAGCACCACGTGATGATCGGGTGTGATAGATTCTAACGTTCACATACAACGGGTGTAAGACAGATTTACACACGCGAAACACTTAGGTTGACTTGACGAGCCTAGCATGTGTACAGACATGGCCTCGGAACATAGAAGACCGAAAGGTCGAGCATGAGTCGTATGATAGATACGACCAGTATGAAGATGTTCACCGATGTTGACTAGTCCGTCTCACATGATGATCGGACACGGCCTAGTTGACTCGGATCATGTAATCACTTAGATGACTAGAGGGATGTCTATCTGAGTGGGAGTTCATAAGATGAACTTAATTATCCTGAACATAGTCAAAAGGTCTTCACAAATTATGTCATAGCTCGCGCTTCAGTTCTACTGTTTAGTTATGTTCCTAGAGAAAATTTAGTTGAAAGTTGATAGTAGTAATTATGCGGACTAGGTCCGTAAACTGAGGTTTGTCCTCATTGCTTCATAGAAAGCTTATGTCCTTAATGCACCGCTCAGTGTGCTGAGCCTCGAACATTGTCTGTGGATGTTGCGAACATCTGACATACACATTTTGATAACTACATGATAGTTCAGTTAAACAGCTTAGAGTTGAGGCACCGAAGATGTTTTGAAACGTCGCGAAACATATGAGATGTTTCGAGGGCTAAAATTGGGATTCCAGGTTCGTGCCCACGTCAAGAGGTATAAGACCTCCGACGATTTTCTTAGCCTACAAACTAAGGAGAAAAGCTCAATTGTTGAGCTTGTGCTCAGATTGTCTGAGTACAACAATCATTTGAATCGAGTGGGAGTTGATCTTCCAGATAAGAAAGTGATGTTTCTCCGAAGTCATTACCACCAAGCTGCTAGAGCTTCGTGATGAACTATAATATATCAGGGACATATATGATGATCCTTGAGAAATTCGCGATGTTTGACACCACAAAAGTAGAAATCAAGAAGGAGCATCAATTGTTGATGGTTGGTGAAACCACTAGTTTCAAGAAGGGCAAGGGCACGAAGGGATACTTCATGAAACGGCAATTCAGCTGCTGCTCTAGTGAAGAAACCCAAGGTTGAACCCAAACCCGAGACTAAGTGCTTCTGTAATAAGGGGAACAGCCACTGGAGCAGAATTACCCTAGATACTTGGTAGATAAGAAGGCTGGCAAGGTCGATAGAAGTATATTGGATATACATTGTGTTGATGTGTACTTTACTAGTACTCCTAGTAGCACCAGGGTATTAGATACCGGTTCGGTTGCTAAGTGTTAGTAACTCGAAATAAAAGCTACGGAATAAACGGAGACTAGCTAAAGGTGAGCTGACGATATGTGTTGGAAGTATTTCCAATGTTGATATGATCAAGCATCGCACGCTCCCTCTACCATCGAGATTGGTGTTTGCGTTGAGCATAGACATGATTGGATTATGTCTATCGCGATACGGTTATTCATTTAAGGAGAATAACGGTTACTCTGTTTATTTGAATAATACCTTCAATGGTCTTGCACCTAAAATGAATGGTTCATTGAATCTCGATCGTAGTGATACACATGTTCATGCCAAAAGATATAAGATAGTAATGATAGTACCACCTACTTGTGGCACTGCCACGTAAGTCATATCGGTATAAAACGCATGAAGAAGCTCCATGTTGATGGATCTTTGGACTCACTCATTTTTGAAAGGATTGAGACATGCGAACCATGTTTGTTGGTAGATATGCATGAAGAAACTCTATACAGATGGATCGTTTGGACTCACTTGATTTTGAATCACTTGAGACATGCAAATCATACCACATGGGCAAGATGGCTGAAAGCCTCGTTTTCAGTAAAATGGAACTAGAAAGCAACTTGTTGGAAGTAATACATTTTGATGTGTGCAGTCCAATGAGTGCTGAGGCGTGTAGTGGATATCGTTATGTTCTTACTTCACAGATGATTTGAGTAGATGTTGAGTATATTTACTTGATGAATCACGAGTCTGAATTATTGAAAGGTTCAAGTAATTTCAGGGTGAAGTTGAAAGATCGTCGTGACAAGAGGATAAAAGATCTATGATATGATCATAGAGATGAATATCTGAATTACGAGTTTGGCACAGAATTAAGACATTGTGGAAATTGTTTCACAACTAATACAGCCTGGAACACCATAGTGTGATGGTGTGTCCGAACATCATAACTGCACCCTATTGGATATGATGCATACCATGATGTCTCTTATCGAATTACCACAATAGTTTATGGGTTAGGCATTAGAGACAACCACATTCACTTTAAATAGGGCACCACGTAATTCCGATGAGATGACACCGTATGAACTATGGTTTAGAGAAACCTAAGCTGTCATTTCTTAAAAGTTTGGGGCTGCGACGCTTATGTGAAAAGTTTCAGGCTGATAAGCTCGAACCCAAAGCGGATAAATGCATCTTCATAGGACACCCAAAACAGTTGGGTATACCTCCTGTCTCAGATTCGAAAGCAATAAGGGATTGTTTCTAGAATCGGGTCCTTTCTCGAGGAAAAGTTTCTCTCGAAAGAATTGAGTGGGAGGATGGTGGAGACTTGATGAAGTTATTGAACCGTCTCTTCAACTAGTGTGTGACAGGGCACAGGGAGTTGTTCCTGTGGCACCTACACCAATTGAAGTGGAAGCTTATGATAGTGATCATGAAACTTCAGATCAAGTCACTACCAAACCTCGTGGGATGACAAGGATGCGTACTACTTCAGAGTGGTACGTAATCCTGTCTTGGAAGTCATGTTGCTAGACAACAATGAACCTACGAGCAATGGAGAAGCGATGGTGGGCCTGGATTCCAAAATGGCTCGAGGCCATATAATCCGAGATAGGATCCATGTATGAAAACAAAGTGTAGACTTTGGAAGAAATACTTGATGGTCGTAAGGCTGTTAGGTACATATGGATTTTAAAAGGAAGACGGACAATGATGGTAAGTATCACCATTAAGAAAGCTCGACTTGTCATTAAGATGTTTTCCGACAAGTTCAAGGAGTTGACTACGATGAGACTTTCTCACTCGTAGCGATGCTAAGAGTCTGTTGGAATTATATTAGCGATTACTGCATTATTTATGAAATCTTGCAGATAGGATGTCAAAATATTGTTTCCTCGACGATTTTCTTGAGGAAAGGTTGTATGTGATACAACCGGAAGGTTTTGTCAATCCTGAAAGATGCTAATAAGTATGCAAATCTCCAGCAATCCTTCTAAGGACTGGAGTAAGCATCTCGGAGTTGGAATGTACGCTTTGATGAGATGATCAAAGATTTTGGGTTTATACAAAGTTTATGAGAAACTTGTATTTCCAAAAAGGTGAGTGGGAGCACTATAGAATTTCTGATGAGTATATGTTGTTGACATATTATGGATCAGAAATGATGTAGAATTTCTGGAAAGCATATAGGGTTATTTGGAAAGTGTTTTTCAATGGAAAGCCTGGATTAAGCTACTTGAACATTGAGCATCAAGATCTATAAGGATAGATCAAAACGCTTAATGGTACTTTCAAATGAGCACATACCTTGACATGATCTTGAAGGTGTTCAAGATGGATCAGTCAAAGAAGGAGTTCTTGCCTGAGTTGTAAGGTATGAAGTTAAGACTTAAAGCTCGACCACGGCAGAATAGAGAGAAAGGACGAAGGTCGTCCCGTATGCTTAAGACATAGGCTCTACAGTATGCTATGCTGTGTACCGCACCTGAAATGTGCCTTGCCATGAGTCAGTCAAGGGGTACAAGAGTGATCTAAGAATGGATCACAGGACAGCGGTCAAAGTTATCCTTAGTAACTAGTGGACTAAGGAATTTTCTCGATTATGGAGGTGATAAAGAGCTCCACGTAAAGAGTTACGTCGATGCAAGCTTAACGCCTATCCGGATAGCTCTGAGTAGAGATACCGGATACGTATAATGGAGCAACAATTTAGAATAGCTCCAAGTAGAACAGTTATTTGAAATGGCTCCAAATGTAGCGTAGTAGTTGCATCTACTAGATGACATAAGAAATTTGCGAAGTACATACGGATCTGAAAGATTCAGACCCGTTGACTATAACATCTCTCACAAGCATAACATGATCAAACCCAGAACTCATCGAGTGTTAATCACATGGTAATGTGAACTAGATTATTGACTCTAGTAAACTCTTTGGGTGTTAGTCACATGGGGATGTGACCTTGAGTGTTAATCACATATCGATGTGAACTGGATTACTGACTCTAGTGCAAGTGGGAGACTGTTGGAAATATGCCCTAGAGGCAATAATAAATTAGTTATTATTATATTTCCTTGTTCATGATAATCGTTTATTATCCATGCTAGAATTGTATTGATAGGGAACTCAGATACATGTGTGGATACATAGACAACACCATGTCCCTAGTAAGCTTCTAGTTGACTGGCTCGTTGATCAATAGATGGTTACGGTTTCCTGACCATGGACATTGGATGTCATTGATAACGGGATCACATCATTAGGAGAATGATGTGATGGACAAGACCCAATCCTAAGCATAGCACTAGATCGTGTAGTTCGTATGCTAAAGCTTTTCTAATGTCAAGTATCATTTCCTTAGACCATGAGATTGTGCAACTCCCGGATACCGTAGGAGTGCTTTGGGTGTGCCAAACGTCACAACGTAACTGGGTGGCTATAAAGGTACACTACGGGTATCTCCGAAAGTGTCTGTTGGGTTGGCACGAATCGAGACTGGGATTTGTCACTCCGTGTGACGGAGAGGTGTCTTTGGGCCCACTCGGTAGGACATCATCATAATGTGCATAGTGTGATCAAGGAGTTGATCACGGGATGATGTGTTATGAAACGAGTAAAGAGACTTGCCGGTAACGAGATTGAACAAGGTATCGGGATACCGACGATCGAATCTCGGGCAAGTATCGTACCGCTAGACAAAGAGAATTGTATACGGGATTGATTAAGTCCTTGACATCGTGGTTCATCCGATGAGATCATCGTGGAACATGTGGGAGCCAACATGGGTATCCAGATCCCGCTGTTGGTTATTGGTCGGAGAGTCATCTCGGTCATGTCTGCATGTCTCCCGAACCCGTAGGGTCTACACACTTAAGGTTCAGTGACGCTAGGGTTATAGAGATATTAGTATGCGGTAACCCGAAAGTTGTTCGGAGTCCCGGATGAGATCCTGGACATCACGAGGAGTTCTGGGATGGTCCGGAGGTAAAGAATTATATATAGGAAGTGCTATTTCGGCCATCGGGACAAGTTTCGGGGTCACCGGTATTGTACCGGAACCACCGGAAGGGTCCCGGGGGTCCACCGGGTGGGGCCACCTGCCCCGGGGGCCACATGGGCTGTAGGGGGTGCGCCTTGGCCTACATGGGCCAAGGGCACCAGCCCCTAGAGGCCCATGCGCCAAAGGGACACGAGGAGGGGAGAGTCCTAAAAGGGGAAGGCACCTTCGAGGTGCCTTGGGGAGGATGGACTACTCCCCCCCTTGGCCGCACCCTTCCTTGGAGGAAGGGGCAAGGCTGCGCCCTCCCCCTCTCCCTTGGCCCTATATATAGTGGGGGGAAGGGAGGGCAAAGATAACCCAAGCCCTGGCGCCTCCCTCTCCCTCCCATGACACATCTCCCTCCTCCCGCAGCGCTTGGCGAAGCCCTGTTGGAATCCCGCTACTTCCACCACCACGCCGTCGTGCTGCTGGATCTCCATCAACCTCTCCTTCCCCCTTGCTGGATCAAGAAGGAGGAGACGTCACTGCTCCGTACGTGTGTTGAATGCGGAGGTGCCGTCCGTTCGGCGCTAGGATCATTGGTGATTTGGATCACGACGAGTACGACTCCATCAACCCCGTTCTCTTGAACGCTTCCGCTTAGCGATCTACAAGGGTATGTAGATGCACTCTCCTTCCCCTCGTTGCTGGTTTCTCCATAGATAGATCTTGGTGACACGTAGGAAAATTTTGAATTTCTGCTACGTTCCCCAACAAGTTCTAGGGTAGGGATAGAAGTGAGGCCATTTGATCTATTAATCCATTCAAATTTGAGTGTTAAAATTGGAGATTTGGAGTCTCACCTACTTCTTGGGTTTTACCTTGTACCTGATTCATCTTCGTGAAATATCGCTCACCCTGCTAGTGGTTTTTCTCTGCAAGGGGTTTACACGTGAATTATTGTGCCCCTTAGATTTGATGTTCTTCTCATCATATTGTTTGCTGATCAAATCCTTGCTTGTTATTGATACATATTGCTCAAGTTTGGCATTGTTTTGATTGTTTTGACATTGGAGACATGACATACATCTATTCTTTGATATGTTGATAATTATAATAGGTCATTCATCTTATAGCAAGTTGTTCTTGCAAGTATCTTGTGATAGTGAACGTCGGATAGCTTGCAAGTATCATATGCTTCAGTTTTCCTACATCACACAGGTGTTTGCTGAAATGCTTGTAAAAACTAGCTCACTGATGGGTCGCTTTGGCTGCTCTTTGTGCTCGAACATGGATAGTTCAATCTTGCCTCGGTATAAACGCCGACGGTATGCTTAACACATGAACACCATTCATGCATATACAAGGTCATAACTATGTGCACTCGATGTCCTTTTCAAGAATTTAGCTATCTATCTAACGACTACTAGCATGTTAAAATACTCGACTCTTTCGTCTGCGAAAAATAGAAAGACCCCTGCAAACAAAAATGATGGATATTTTTTTAGTTCCTCATAAAATACCACAATTGAACAAGCACATAAATTTCACATTACAGGCATTCTGCAGAAATAGTTCAACTTTCACAGGATTCCTGAACACCCCTCAAGTGGAGACCAGAGGGCCATGGACCTTTTCTCTATTTTAGTTCATGCATTTATTCATTTTCGCAGACATGTCACATGTGTAATAGTTCCCTGAAGTATCTAATGCTACACTTTGTTACTTTAATTAAGTCATATCTGTTTTCCTTGGTAATTTTTTTTTGCGGTGGACTTGGAGAAAAAAATTGGATGCGTCACTTGAACATGAATTGGTCGTTAGCAGGGCCGGCCCTGTGTTTCGGGAGGCCCTAGGCGAACTCGACGCCATGTGCCCCTATGTCCTAAGATCATATATATGTATGCGTGTGCTTGGTACATAAACTTAAACATAATAATTGTTAGGCAATGCCATATTACAATAGAAATACTAAAAAGATAGAAAATTGAAACTAACATGATATGATTACCTCAAATAAGAACCAAATTCAACTGACTCCATCGACAACAATAATACTTAAGTACTCTTCAGTTGTTGAATCTTCCGATCCCTTTCTATCTTTTTTTCTCCTTGTTTGAGCAACTGACAAATGCTTCTTAGACAACATGGCGGGCTAATGTCCTAATATATTATGAAGAAAAAATTATTCAAGGAATTAGAAATTTATACATAGAATGATTTGAATGATTAGAACCCTAGACATGTGCACAAAATGAGAAAAAAAGGATGGTTGAATACATACTATGAAAGATTGAATTCGAAAACTATACATTAAAATTTTGGAACTTCGTGTACACTGAAATTAGAGGATGGATCATGGATAAATAGTTGAATACGTTCTAAAAAATAAAAGAAATTGCTGAAATTGGGGTTTGCAGGGATGGAGAGTTATGCATGGATACGTATATGTACTGCTGTGGGCTTCGCTCAATGTTCACATACATACGTATACATACTGCTGCGGGCTGCGGCTGCTGGGTTGCAGCACGGCGGGCGACGCACACAGCGGTGACCGAGGCGACCACAGCGACGAGAGGACG
Source organism: Triticum aestivum (assembly GCF_018294505.1). Lineage (NCBI taxonomy): Eukaryota > Viridiplantae > Streptophyta > Magnoliopsida > Poales > Poaceae > Triticum > Triticum aestivum. The sequence continues at coordinate 549,383,270 of NC_057809.1, read as the reverse complement.
AACAGACGAGCAAGGCGTCCGCGAGATCTGATTTGTTTCACAATCGAAACGAGCGGCCCTGCCGTGCGGCGTGCGTGAGGCTTCGTTAATCGCTACCTGCTATCTGATGGGCCTACTTCATCTCGTTTTTATTCTCTCATAAATTTTTTCTCACCTATTTTTGCTTGGCTATATTATATATGTGCACTACATCATGGGCCTCTCCCTGGGCTGGGCCCTGGGCCGTCGCCCCCCTGCCCATCCCCCAGGGCCGGCCCTGGTCGTTAGTCCTGGCATGCATCAGCCGCGACGATATACCACATGCAACGCGCTATGTGCTATTCCAAGCCATACCATTGGCTGTAACAATCCATATTTAAGCGGATTTTGTCTTGATTCTGGTAGCCTTTCACAATTATATAGTGGCTTAAATGCTCTCTTGTTTTACGGAAAATGACTTATCTACTCGATCATGACCTCATGCATAAACTATAGTGCTGCTACATATGCGTACTCTGAAAGTCTTAATCGAGTACGTACGTGGAGCCAAACGAATATAACCAAGCTAGAGCAATATATAGGGATATTATTAGATGCCTAGATATCACCGGAGCGATGATGTATGTATATATACTTGGCGGAATCTGTATGGAAGAATCGCAGCTGAATGATTTTTGCAAGCCAAAGCCCCAGGGACAGGGAAGGAATGATCTCTCGCACGCGGAGGGTTTACATTCATCACTTCTCGTCAGATCGACCACTGCAGAATGATGGCGCCCTTTGATTAATTAGCCTTGCGAGAGGACATAGCCTCGTACTCATGCTGTCTGTTCCAGGAAACAATTGACTTGGCCCTTCAAAACGCACGACAAAGACGATGGCGACATATATTCATCCGAACCCCTCGAGTTCCTATCAAAATTTGGGTATATTTTCTTCTTTCTTTTGGCTTTGCTTGTGCTGGGAGCAGGTGATCTCCAAAGGAGATCCCTTGAAGGAAACGATCGACTTGGCTCCCTGCGCGCCCAATTTGCATGGTTTCGCCGGTGACAAGGACGGCACATGGGCAGGCGAGACGGACAAAACCCGATCGATCATCGTCCGCACCCACTCTGCAGTGAACATGATAGACGCGTTTTGCAAATGGGTCGGCGTGTTAAACCTTCATTTTTGTCTGTGTCGATTCAAACAAACGACGGCGGACGAAATGGGTACCTGTTTTAGAGTTGCTTTTACCGAGCGAGTGACCGACCGAGGGTACACCCACAAATGATGAGGGCCAAGTTACTGGTGAGACGTAGGCATCCTACCTGTAGGCTATAGCTAAACCATATCGTCGCATTGCCCATGCATCCTTTCTGTGACCAATTATCCTTAGAAAAATACACACCGAGAATGGGCGAAAGCTTTTCGGCAAGTGATCGGGTGATGAGTCGTCGCTCGCGGACGTATGGCCGGTGGAGATACCACGACGATAAGGTGGTTCGCGATGTAACGCGCCGCACCGCGAAAGTTAGGGACCGGCCGGCCGGCCCGGCCGTTGCACCTGGCGAGCACTAGCTTAGCTAGGAGAAGGAATTAATAGCGTGCGTGCGTGCGCCACTGTGCCTGCCGTGAGCTCGGTCTTGGTTAGTTCGGCCATCGGCCGTTTTCCCAGCTAGGGCTAGTGGCCTCGGTTCAATCACGAAGCAAAATTCAGTTTCGCTATCTGCGGGTAGCAGACGTGTAGTAGGTCGATCCACCCCGGCCGTGTAGGCGAGGCGGGAGTAACCGGCAGCCGAATGCCGCCCGCGCGTCGGTACGTACAACACGTGTAGCGATGTGTGGTTCGTGGAGCCAGCGGCGGTGCACGCGCACCACGGTGGGCAGATTAGCTGTGCGCTCAAGTCCCACGAAAGAAAACACGTTCTATCTATGTACGCCCACGAGGTAAAAGGGCTTCTCCAACGCCCACCCCTAAATCACCCGCATAATCGTCGAGAGACAAACAACGTTTGGATTGCTGCCACGTCTGTATCTAACCGTCTAGGCCCACCAAAAATCCTCGGCCTCCACTGTGCAGGGCGACAGCTACCCGCATTCATGCGCTCCGCATTTTTTTTTGCGAGAAACTGTCGATCTATCCATAAAGAATGCTAGACGCCAGGCAAAATTGCACCATACTACGCTCCCATCTCGTCCTTGCACACCATTTTCTTCATAATATTCATGGCATCTGGCGAGCAAGAAGACGAGTTCTCCGGTATAAAAACCGGTTGGGTGGTCCATCAAGCCCGCCGGATACGAACCAGACAACTCTCCGCTCCACCACCCTCGACGCTCCAGGCCGTTGCATGCCAACTCGCGGAGGCAGAAGCTTCGAGGCGGCGCATCGTTCGGCAACTCGCCGCTCCAAGCCAGCTTGACGAGGAGTAGCGAGTTTCTCTAGGCCGGCACACGGGGGAGCACGGCGACACGGGCATCGTGGTTGCCGTTGACGACGCCGTGTCAGACTGCTCCTCCCGTGCCTGCGACCGCGTCATCCATCGTCAATGTTGGCGTAACCGCGCCCTACTAGCAGAGAAAGAAGCCGGCTTCGTGGAGATCGACGATGCGGCAACCTGCACGTCCGCGACCGCCACCGTCATCGAGGAGAAGTAGAACATGAGACATCAACACCGCTTGGGTCCCATGAAGGCCACTACCGAGGCGACGCTAGCATACACAACCGATATCTTGCCCACTGGCAGGCCACCGTCGTCCCCTTCCCCTCACGCTAAAGCACGTCCCAGAGGTTCCACTTTCATAAGCAGCGCCGCCAAACATGGGGAAGCGAGCCACCCTTTGCGCCGAAGCATATACTCTAGGGCTCACGGCAGTCCGACAAGCGGGTTGTCGGACATGGAAAAGACAATGGAGATCCACCGCGACCCGCCGTAGACTAGTCAAGGATATTCATGTCGTGGGAACATGTATTCACATGCGCCAGCCGTAGACTAATTTTACTTTAGTCCTGTATATTTTTTAGTTAAAAAATGTCTAAAATGTAATGAATCTCATTCAGTTTATATGAAATCCGTCATGTTTCCATGAATTTCGTCCGGTTAGTTCCAACTGTGGTTGAAATGTATGCGAGCAGCGTTGGATGGCCGGCTCCCGCATCAGTGTCCGTGGACTGGTCCCCCTGTATGTGGATGATGGTTGATATTTTTACACTCATTTACCCTTTGTCTAAACCGAGATATTTCAATTAACTGAAATATTCGTTTTGATATTGCTATTAATGACTAATGAATGCAAATGTTTTCACAAATCCTTTTTTTGTGTGTTTTCATAAAGAATGGGCTAAATATGGACGAGATCAAATGAGAACACGGAAAAGAAGTGAAAGAGGAGATATAAGAAATCAGGAGGAGACGCACCAGAGATCAAGTGAAAATAGTTCACAGAATCGACAAAAGAGTTCATCAATTTTGGAAAAAAAAAATTCATCGATTTTGATAATTTGAAAAAAAGTTCATCTAATTTGAAAAAAGTTTATCGAAGTTGAAAAAAAATCATCAATTTTGAAAAAGCTTATTAAAAATTGAAAAAATGTTCATGGATTTTCCGAAAAAGTACATAAAAATCGAAAAAGTTCATCGATTTGAATAAAAAGTTCACACATTTGCAAGAAATTCGTCGATCCAGGAAGAAATAAAAGGAAAAATGGGAAAAGTAAGAATAAAGAAGGAAAATGTTTTTTAGGGATAAAAGAAAGAAAAGGTTGAAACTTAGCAGATCCTGCTAGGTGTCGCTGGTTCGAATCGCAGGGAGCGCGAGCTTTTTCGGCCGATTATAAGAACACGAAAAAAAACCTATATGGGCCGGCCCAGCGCGGGACGCTTCAGGCGCCCGTTTGTAAAAAACACGGTAACAGGCGCCGAGCAAGAAGGCCTACGGGAGGTTCTCAGCAAAATCAGGCCTACAGGCTGCCGGGCCGCAGATTCCCCGCATCAAGTCAGCCTGATGTTTTTCTCAAAAAAAAAGTCAGCCTGATGTTTCGGAAAACCCTAGCTCACTCCGTCTCTTACCATCGCGAACTCCTGGCTGCCCTCGGGCGACTACCTTCCACAACTTCCCAGTTTGTTTCATCACATTCAGCATAATCATGACGGAATTGGACCACGGTAATGCATTAATTTGTGGTTTCTCTCTGCACGAGTAGTTCTTTTCTTTGTTCGTTTCATATAGGAGTCTGTATATTGTTGCGTCTCGCTTTCTTGGAAAGGATCTGTGAATCAGGGCACCTATTTCTATGGTGAGCAGCTATCTATTGCTACTTTAAAGTCGGGGTCAATAGCTGTTAGTCACAGCCCTCAGATCTGGAGGTGTTCCTCAATGTCAAAATCTCAAATTTTGAATGAAACCGAGCTTAATTTGTTGCGCCCCGTTTTGTTGTCGCAGTCTTTTTCTTGACTGTTTCATTTAAAATATAAGGTCCCATTTTCCCTTCATAGTATTGGGTTCACTATTTAACCATTGTTTGTTCTACAGCATACTACCTACAGTGTAAATTTGTAATCCTTTATGGAGTGTAAATTTGAGATTAAACATCCTTGTTTCAGACGAAGGAACGATGGAAGTGAAATCCAGGGCCAGTTTAAAGGACCCATCTGTTAACATTCCTGTTAAATTTGATTTCAATAAGTTTCAGGAGGTATTGTAACTAGGCATCTCTATGATCTTTCTTGCCCTTCTATTTTCTTTCTTTATTGCTGGCTTTGACATTATCTCTTTCAGGTTATTTTTCAACAGTATGCTTTGTTTGCCAAGTCCACCAAATGATATAATCTGTCGCTGACATTATCTCTTTCAGGATATTTTTCAAGAATATGCTTTGATCGCCCGGTCCATGCCAAATGATATAATCACCCAAGATCCTACTCCTAAGGTTTTTCCCGCCTTATACAAAATTCAGTTTTGCCATATTGGTTAATTGTTTAGTGTCTATCCTTTATTATTATTATGGCTACTCAAGTTGTCTACTGAAAAACATGTTTTTTGTTGTCAAAATACACGTCAACAGGATTTTGCTTATTCTGTTGTGTTTTGTTAATGGGATAACTGATCCCTTTTCACCTTTTGTTAACTGTGCATGATTTAGTCGCTACACGCGGTCTTCTATGAGCTATCTCCCCAATTGTGGCCCATCTTAGAGAAGGACAGCGTCCGGTGCTTACTCAACTTTTTGGTGAGCAAGCGGGGTATGACATGGAAACATACCATCACCTCACAAACCTTAACTTACATGATCAGTTATGATGCCCTACGATGTGCAAAAGTTATATTGGAGGGCAAGGCACCAAGGCTCAATGGACACCATGCCAATCCCAACTGCATTAACCCATATGGATACTTCCCGCTCCATGAAGCTGCCGAAAGGTTTTCTGTTGACATGATCAAGTTACTCTTTCGTCATGGTGCATCAGCCAGTGTACGCACAGTTGGGGATAACATCATTGAGAACCTACTCCCACTCCATGTTGCGGTCGAAAATACTTGCCTGCATAAGTATTTGGAGGATAATTTATTTCCATACCAGAACCATTGGGATTATATCTACAAGATTATCCATCTGCTATGCATGCCTGAAATGGTTTGTTTCACTTCCCTCTCTAGACAATGTGGTTTTGCAGCATTATAAATAAAAGGAAAGCTTTGGTATTGTCATAGATCATGAATTGCTGTTAATAAGTTAATAATGATACCAAAGGGCTAGAATATTACATCTTCAGTTGCCAGATACTGAATTGTTCTTATATTTTGTATGTATCCATCTGTTGTTGAATATTCTTCTTTAGAGGCTTGCAGTCAGCAATTCTATTCCGTTCAGCTTTTTTTTTGCCCTGAAGATTATCCCCATTCCAGTAGTTACTTTGATGGGAGGAATTGAGGTGATAAATAGGAAATTGTTCTTTACCACTTATTTGCATACATATGCTTAAAGGCACTAAGATTATTTTTATGTGGTGATTGCTTTACAGAAAATTTTTTGGATACGGTTAGACTGCTAGCAGAAAGAACAGATAATCTAGTTGATGAGATATGGAATTACGTGAAGGATGGAAAACTTGTCCAGTCTGCAGTTTTACTTCTGTCAGCTCAAGCGCAAATCCGTGGGGGCTGTTCCTCCAAACGCAACGGCAATAATAAGCGTGATGGGTTTGATATTATCATGTGCCATATAGTGAGACATTTGGTTACCCTAAGATCGGAGAACAAAAATACAAATACACGGAAGCTGCGTGAGGAAGAGAGAATATTTATGGAGTTTACGGGCCTGCTTGTTGATATTGTTTCGCAAGCTGGTGAAGCCCTTTCTGCATACATTCAGGCACATTCAAAGGTACCACCTTTCTTGTCTATTGTAGTTGCAGTTCTTAAACCTTAATATCTAAATTACATTATAGAAGATGTCTTTGAAAGATCATGAACTAACTGTGGCAAGAAGAATGCTAGTACTTATCATGTCTATTGAGAGAAAAGCAACAATACTTGTTTGTTTAACAGACTTCTATGTTATGATTTTGTTTCGGAAAAGTATCTCCATGTACTTTGCAAAAATCTCTTTAATTTATGAAGTTGAGATTTGAGTAAAGGAAGAATTGTTTAATCGTTAGAGATATCTATACCCCATTTAGTATACCAGTTTTTGAATCTGATTTTACCCTGCATGCTAAATTCTGAGCAGTTCTACCCATCGATTGAATGAATCAGACGGTGAAAACATGAGCGAATCCCTGCAACATCAGCCGTATTTATTTCATCCCACGGATTGCATTCGTGCAGAGCAATGTACCCTGTCATACTAGACTGACAAGCCTACACCATAAGTGAACTAAGACCTGCCGTGCTTACTGCCTTACTGGCCCATGCGGAGTAGCTAATAGCTAAATAAATAAAGGCGTCAATGCCACGGTCAGCTCCGATATGCACTGGAGCACAATACCCTGTGTACATACGTATAGCAGCAGCATTTCACTATGCTTGGGTTGGTATTCACTAGAGAGAGACACGCGCTTCGCCGTGACAGGAAGCTGGCGGTTTGGCATGCGCTTATAAGTTATAAGCAGGCTGTACATCGGCTGAGTCATTTGATTGGCAGGTTCAGTTTGGCTGAATGAAGCGGAGATGGTTAAGTGCCCTTCCCCGCACCGGAAATACATGTAGGTGATTGCACATGTACTTTTAAAGCAATCAAGCTGCGGTCGTCCTTGAAGCAATTTTTCATAAAGCTATATATACCATACATATCTTGCTGCTTGATCCATTTTAAAAAAGAAACATATATTGTTGCTTTGTAGGGTAATGGTTTTACTTCTTTGGATTGCAAAACCCATCATCACTTATTTTTTCAAGCACCGGTCATTTGATATCCTGCATTAGCACCACTCGGCAAAATAAATAAAGCATTAATCGGACCAATTAGCATCGTGCTATCTTCCTGAAAAGACAGTTTTATAGGCGTGAATAAGTGGCTTTTCATGGATAAATGATAAATCATGTCAAGTTCAGATGAGATACACTGGGAGAAAAGAGAGGAAGATTCTAATACAGTTTGTTGAGACACTACTTAATTCACTATGGCTTGCTGGCATTGATCTACACAGGAAATGATTTTTTTATAGAAGGGTTTCCCTTGATTATTTCCATTAAAAGAAACCAACAACTGCAAAGTTCACAGCCTCACATCCCAGCCAGTATCCCCAGCAAATCAGTTTACTTTTTTCAAATTCTTCTTTCATGTAAATAAAACTAGTAACTACATCATCCGTCCGCAGATGGCCTCAGAACCCTCCGTATCCCTTGTCCTTAAGGCTTTAGAGAGATGGCAGCAGTATGGATCATGTCTGCCGTACTACTCCCTCCGTTCCTTTATATAAGGTGTATTAGTTTTGGCATGGTGACCAAGGCACACAATTATGGAAAAGGTAGGACAAAATTACCCTTGGCAAATCTTTGTTTAGTGGAAAGTAAATCAGTTAGTCCAGGAAAATCAGATATACATGCAATCGCCAGAGAGATACTTTCCTTCTTTTGCTACAAGAAGAGATACACACAATCAGGAAAGAGATGCTTCCCTTTTTCTGGATGGCTAATAAGGGAATTATGTGAAATTAGAAGAAATGCACCTTACATTATGAAATTTTATCAAAAAACAAATACACCTAATATAAAGGAATGGAGGGAGTAGAACATAACACTAATCTATTTCTTATGGAAGGCAAATTAAACAGGTATTCATGCCAAACTGGTATGCTGATTTGTTTTTTGAAAACTTTCCGAGAAAACACTTGGTAGCACGTACCACTTACTAGTACAAGTAAGATGCAGTTCATGACTCCCACTTTGTGAAGTGTCTAGATTGCGAGATTACAATACATGTGGAAGCTAATAATTTTTTCTTAAGGAATTCATGATGAGTCAATGGAGTAAATTTTAATATGTTGTTATGTACTTTATTGGACCAAGTACATTTATTCTTAGTGTCATATATGTTTATAACAGTGTTGGCATACTGTTCTATTGCCTTCCAGCTCATATGGCATAATTGCAAGTTTATCCTCCAAACCATTATTTCCATCATCTCGCTGCTACAATTGATCACATGATTGCCACATTATATGTGCTACCTATGCGTTGTCTTTAACTTTTTCTTCCTATTATATCTTGAAACAGCAGCTTGTATGTCATGCAGGCGCCCCACATGGAGGTTCTGGAGCGGGTTTCTTCTATCCTCAAGGAGTATGGGTTTTGCCCGACTGGAGAAATCGTTGATGTTAAGAACCTGTACTATTGTGTTGCTTCCTATAATAATTTTCTATGCAAATACTTTATTTAGCTTGTTGATTATCTAATTATTTCTTCCACTTGTTCTTGAAGCTGCCCTTACAACTGCGTAATGTCTGATGAAGAGTTATACCACCAAGGTGTGTTGGGCTTAAGTGATTATTTTCAGATTTAATAACATGGACCCTAACTATTGTTTCATGGCAAGCAGGGCTTATGAATTCAACCAAGGGTGGTGCAGCGGAAGAAGTACATGTACTGGAGCATTCTATCTTCACTTGTTCTTTTGGCAAATGCCTTGTGAGCATTGATTGTTATTTTTTATCTCTAAGTTGGATAAAAACACTCTCAGTTAACTATCGGTACATGATGTTACAATAGAAGCCAAAAATTTATCTCTTGATTAGAAAGGCAAAACTGGTCTCATCTCTAATCTCTGTCCCTTGGTTGGATCAAATCACTCTTTAGTTAACTATTGGTACAGGATGTTACATAGAAGCCAATATATTATCTCTTGATTAGAAAAGCAAAACTGGTCCCATCTCTAATCTCTGTCTTCGCCCAAGGAATTCATCGCCACCTGTCCCCCCAGCGGTGTTTACACTGCAGTTATCTACATGCCTCAGTTTCTGTATGCTTCATCTTTTAGTTTATCCTTTGAATGGGGCAACGCATTTATATAGCAGCCCTACAATTCAATACCCTGTGAATGGAGTAGTTAGTGGAATGTATGCCTTTCTTATACCGGAGTTGATTCCTCTTGTGCTAAAATCTATTCTTCCAGGTCTTTTTACCATCCTTTTGTGTTTGTGGTATTGTGGTGACCTTTTTAGAAATTATCTTGCTTGTTTTTGGTCATGAATTTGGTGAAGTGGTCAGAATCATAATATTCAGTACGAGTTCATATTGTGGTGAACAAAGAAATCTTTAGGATTTTTTTCTGTTTGGGGACATGTGTTATTTCATAATTATTAACCGAGGAATATTCACTGAAATTTACTATTCCAATTGCTTTAAATTGCCTCTATATGCAAATTGCCTATTTACGATCCCATGGCATTTGAACTATGATTAGTCTGTCATGCTAATGTGACGGGGACTAGTGGTATCTGTTTCCCATCAACCTGTTGACGTAGGTAGAAGCGGAATGTGATGATAGATACTCCATGAAATATGCCTTGACAGTGCATTTTTCTATAGGCTTGATCAAAATGAGACAAGTTTGAGTAAGTACAAAGATAAAACAACTTAGAATTTGAAATGGAGAGTAATCTTTAGAGACAACGGCAACGCATGTTTCAGTTGCTACATCTGTCCCATGTATCAAGCTGGTTCGACAGCTTTTCATGTTCATTAAGCTTGCTACAAACATAATTCGTAGCAACAAAATGATGCTGTATAGCTTAAGAACAAACTTGTTCAATAATAATGCAAATAACGTATACCATATCAAATAGCGAGTGTTGTTGTCTGATGATGTTGAATATGGATGTTTTTTTGGTTTTCTGATGCTTGTGCTTTATGTCATTGTGGGACAGGCTGCGGAAAAGTATCTGCCTAAAGGATAGGATAACACATTCACAAGGAGAAAGTTCTTCCCATATTGGAGATCGGTGCTACAGGCCCGGGCTTTTCTGCGGGTGTATCCAGCCTATGCAACAGCAGATGCCAGTCGACCTACTGTGCCTACTCCAGTTCCAGGCCATAAGCTTCCCTCGCTGGGAAAAGCTCCACAACTGTTAAGCAATCGTCAATCCAGAAGACTTTTTGGTACCGACGCATCCGCAGCTAGGTCTGCACTTGGTTATGAAGAACTTCGTTGCCCTCGGGGAAGCTCAATGGACAGGACTCCAAGTCAAAATCACAACCTTTCACTGCTGGAAGAGTTACACAAGCAACAAATAATCATGGTCAATCTAGAAGACTCTTTGGTACTGCTGCGTCCATCCTCCTGAAGGTGGCAAGGAAAGCGTGAGCAGTTGGCCATGAAGGTTGTGGTGAGTTGTGTCCTTCCATTTGAAGTTTTTGAATGTGACCAACATAAGCTTATGCAAACAAGTGAGTTGTTTGATAGGCTTAGTTGCATCTTAGTTTTCTTGTGTTTTAGTCTGTATGGCCTCTTTCTTTCACCTATCACTTATTTTTATTTATGGAGAAAAATCTTCATGTGAATCAGCAGACTTTAATCTGAATCTCGTTATCTTGTTTTTGTTTGAGCAGGTTGCTGGGGGCACTCGGTGCATTTTTCTCCTAGATGGGAAGATGAGGCTGCTGATTCACGGCTGTGCGCGTGCATTTTTCTGCAGCTTGTAAGAGCATGGGAAGATGAGAGTGACAGGCTGTTCGGGGAGCTTGCACGGCAACCAGAAATAGGTTGGGCAGAGAGCTCGGTCAGGCGTCTCTTTAACGCGCGAGCTGAGGCTGGGCATCGTTTGTAAAATATGATGGTATCAGATGCCTCTCATTTGCTGTTAGCAGGCCGGTGGAGGGTCACTGGTCTTCATTAGGCTAGTCATAGTGGGAGTAATTTAGGTAGTAACATAGTGCACTTTAAGAAAATTTTTCTTATATGGCATATAGTTAATAAAGAGAGAGATGTTTAGAGTAACATACTCCCTTCATTCTTTTTTAGTTTGCATATAAGATTTGGTCAAAGTCAAACTTTGTAAAAATTTGACCAACTTTGTAGAAAAAACTATCAACATCTACAATACTAAAGCTACATGGTATAAAAATTAGTTTCATGATGCATCTAACGATATTGATTTCATATTGTGAATCTTGATAGTTTTTCTATAAACTTAGTCAAAGTTAACAAAGTTTAACTTTAACCAAATTTTATATACAGACTAAAAAGAAACGGATGCAGGAAATGAAGGGGCATAGGACACATGCTTGCACTTGTTGTTTGTGACCAAGCTCTCTTTCGCAACACGGGCTATGGCTTAGCTAATCGGGCGGCATTCGGTAGAAACAAATTTGGTTTATGTCATTTGGTTTTTCTTCACATTCGGTTAGTAAAACTAAAAGCCAAACATATGTATGCGAGCAGCGTTGGATGGCCGGCTCCCGCATCAGTGTCCGTGGACTGGTCCCCCTGTATGTGGATGATGGTTGATATTTTTACACTCATTTACCCTTTGTCTAAACCGAGATATTTCAATTAACTGAAATATTCGTTTTGATATTGCTATTAATGACTAATGAATGCAAATGTTTTCACAAATCCTTTTTTTTGTGTTTTCATAAAGAATGGGCTAAATATGGACGAGATCAAATGAGAACACGGAAAAGAAGTGAAAGAGGAGATATAAGAAATCAGGAGGAGACGCACCAGAGATCAAGTGAAAATAGTTCACAGAATCGACAAAAGAGTTCATCAATTTTGGAAAAAAAAATTCATCGATTTTGATAATTTGAAAAAAAGTTCATCTAATTTGAAAAAAGTTTATCGAAGTTGAAAAAAAATCATCAATTTTGAAAAAGCTTATTAAAAATTGAAAAAATGTTCATGGATTTTCCGAAAAAGTACATAAAAATCGAAAAAGTTCATCGATTTGAATAAAAAGTTCACACATTTGCAAGAAATTCGTCGATCCAGGAAGAAATAAAAGGAAAAATGGAAAAAGTAAGAATAAAGAAGGAAAATGTTTTTTAGGGATAAAAGAAAGAAAAGGTTGAAACTTAGCAGATCCTGCTAGGTGTCGCTGGTTCGAATCGCAGGGAGCGCGAGCTTTTTCGGCCGATTATAAGAACACGAAAAAAAACCTATATGGGCCGGCCCAGCGCGGGACGCTTCAGGCGCCCGTTTGTGAAAAACACGGTAACAGGCGCCGAGCAAGAAGGCCTACGGGAGGTTCTCAGCAAAATCAGGCCTACAGGCTGCCGGGCCGCAGATTCCCCGCATCAAGTCAGCCTGATGTTTTTCTCAAAAAAAAAGTCAGCCTGATGTTCCGGAAAACCCTAGGTCACTCCGTCTCTTACCATCGCGAACTCCTGGCTGCCCTCGGGCGACTACCTTCCACAACTTCCCAGTTTGTTTCATCACATTCAGCATAATCATGACGGAATTGGACCACGGTAATGCATTAATTTGTGGTTTCTCTCTGCACGAGTAGTTCTTTTCTTTGTTCGTTTCATATAGGAGTCTGTATATTGTTGCGTCTCGCTTTCTTGGAAAGGATCTGTGAATCAGGGCACCTATTTCTATGGTGAGCAGCTATCTATTGCTACTTTAAAGTCGGGGTCAATAGCTGTTAGTCACAGCCCTCAGATCTGGAGGTGTTCCTCAATGTCAAAATCTCAAATTTTGAATGAAACCGAGCTTAATTTGTTGCGCCCCGTTTTGTTGTCGCAATCTTTTTCTTGACTGTTTCATTTAAAATATAAGGTCCCATTTTCCCTTCATAGTATTGGGTTCACTATTTAACCATTGTTTGTTCTACAGCATACTACCTACAGTGTAAATTTGTAATCCTTTATGGAGTGTAAATTTGAGATTAAACATCCTTGTTTCAGACGAAGGAACGATGGAAGTGAAATCCAGGGCCAGTTTAAAGGACCCATCTGTTAACATTCCTGTTAAATTTGATTTCAATAAGTTTCAGGAGGTATTGTAACTAGGCATCTCTATGATCTTTCTTGCCCTTCTATTTTCTTTCTTTATTGCTGGCTTTGACATTATCTCTTTCAGGTTATTTTTCAACAGTATGCTTTGTTTGCCAAGTCCACCAAATGATATAATCTGTCGCTGACATTATCTCTTTCAGGATATTTTTCAAGAATATGCTTTGATCGCCCGGTCCATGCCAAATGATATAATCACCCAAGATCCTACTCCTAAGGTTTTTCCCGCCTTATACAAAATTCAGTTTTGCCATATTGGTTAATTGTTTAGTGTCTATCCTTTATTATTATTATGGCTACTCAAGTTGTCTACTGAAAAACATGTTTTTTGTTGTCAAAATACACGTCAACAGGATTTTGCTTATTCTGTTGTGTTTTGTTAATGGGATAACTGATCCCTTTTCACCTTTTGTTAACTGTGCATGATTTAGTCGCTACACGCGGTCTTCTATGAGCTATCTCCCCAATTGTGGCCCATCTTAGAGAAGGACAGCGTCCGGTGCTTACTCAACTTTTTGGTGAGCAAGCGGGGTATGACATGGAAACATACCATCACCTCACAAACCTTAACTTACATGATCAGTTATGATGCCCTACGATGTGCAAAAGTTATATTGGAGGGCAAGGCACCAAGGCTCAATGGACACCATGCCAATCCCAACTGCATTAACCCATATGGATACTTCCCGCTCCATGAAGCTGCCGAAAGGTTTTCTGTTGACATGATCAAGTTACTCTTTCGTCATGGTGCATCAGCCAGTGTACGCACAGTCGGGGATAACATCATTGAGAACCTACTCCCACTCCATGTTGCGGTCGAAAATACTTGCCTGCATAAGTATTTGGAGGATAATTTATTTCCATACCAGAACCATTGGGATTATATCTACAAGATTATCCATCTGCTATGCATGCCTGAAATGGTTTGTTTCACTTCCCTCTCTAGACAATGTGGTTTTGCAGCATTATAAATAAAAGGAAAGCTTTGGTATTGTCATAGATCATGAATTGCTGTTAATAAGTTAATAATGATACCAAAGGGCTAGAATATTACATCTTCAGTTGCCAGATACTGAATTGTTCTTATATTTTGTATGTATCCATCTGTTGTTGAATATTCTTCTTTAGAGGCTTGCAGTCAGCAATTCTATTCCGTTCAGCTTTTTTTTTGCCCTGAAGATTATCCCCATTCCAGTAGTTACTTTGATGGGAGGAATTGAGGTGATAAATAGGAAATTGTTCTTTACCACTTATTTGCATACATATGCTTAAAGGCACTAAGATTATTTTTATGTGGTGATTGCTTTACAGAAAATCTTTTTGGATACGGTTAGACTGCTAGCAGAAAGAACAGATAATCTAGTTGATGAGATATGGAATTACGTGAAGGATGGAAAACTTGTCCAGTCTGCAGTTTTACTTCTGTCAGCTCAAGCGCAAATCCGTGGGGGCTGTTCCTCCAAACGCAACGGCAATAATAAGCGTGATGGGTTTGATATTATCATGTGCCATATAGTGAGACATTTGGTTACCCTAAGATCGGAGAACAAAAATACAAATACACGGAAGCTGCGTGAGGAAGAGAGAATATTTATGGAGTTTACGGGCCTGCTTGTTGATATTGTTTCGCAAGCTGGTGAAGCCCTTTCTGCATACATTCAGGCACATTCAAAGGTACCACCTTTCTTGTCTATTGTAGTTGCAGTTCTTAAACCTTAATATCTAAATTACATTATAGAAGATGTCTTTGAAAGATCATGAACTAACTGTGGCAAGAAGAATGCTAGTACTTATCATGTCTATTGAGAGAAAAGCAACAATACTTGTTTATTTAACAGACTTCTATGTTATGATTTTGTTTCGGAAAAGTATCTCCATGTACTTTGCAAAAATCTCTTTAATTTATGAAGTTGAGATTTGAGTAAAGGAAGAATTGTTTAATCGTTAGAGATATCTATACCCCATTTAGTATACCAGTTTTTGAATCTGATTTTACCCTGCATCTACAGTGTTCATGCTAAATTCTGAGCAGTTCTACCCATCGATTGAATGAATCAGACGGTGAAAACATGAGCGAATCCCTGCAACATCAGCCGTATTTATTTCATCCCACGGATTGCATTCGTGCAGAGCAATGTACCCTGTCATACTAGACTGACAAGCCTACACCATAAGTGAACTAAGACCTGCCGTGCTTACTGCCTTACTGGCCCATGCGGAGTAGCTAATAGCTAAATAAATAAAGGCGTCAATGCCACGGTCAGCTCCGATATGCACTGGAGCACAATACCCTGTGTACATACGTATAGCAGCAGCATTTCACTATGCTTGGGTTGGTATTCACTAGAGAGAGACACGCGCTTCGCCGTGACAGGAAGCTGGCGGTTTGGCATGCGCTTATAAGTTATAAGCAGGCTGTACATCGGCTGAGTCATTTGATTGGCAGGTTCAGTTTGGCTGAATGAAGCGGAGATGGTTAAGTGCCCTTCCCCGCACCGGAAATACATGTAGGTGATTGCACATGTACTTTTAAAGCAATCAAGCTGCGGTCGTCCTTGAAGCAATTTTTCATAAAGCTATATATACCATACATATCTTGCTGCTTGATCCATTTTAAAAAAGAAACATATATTGTTGCTTTGTAGGGTAATGGTTTTACTTCTTTGGATTGCAAAACCCATCATCACTTATTTTTTCAAGCACCGGTCATTTGATATCCTGCATTAGCACCACTCGGCAAAATAAATAAAGCATTAATCGGACCAATTAGCATCGTGCTATCTTCCTGAAAAGACAGTTTTATAGGCGTGAATAAGTGGCTTTTCATGGATAAATGATAAATCATGTCAAGTTCAGATGAGATACACTGGGAGAAAAGAGAGGAAGATTCTAATACAGTTTGTTGAGACACTACTTAATTCACTATGGCTTGCTAGCATTGATCTACACAGGAAATGATTTTTTTATAGAAGGGTTTCCCTTGATTATTTCCATTAAAAGAAACCAACAACTGCAAAGTTCACAGCCTCACATCCCAGCCAGTATCCCCAGCAAATCAGTTTACTTTTTTCAAATTCTTCTTTCATGTAAATAAAACTAGTAACTACATCATCCGTCCGCAGATGGCCTCAGAACCCTCCGTATCCCTTGTCCTTAAGGCTTTAGAGAGATGGCAGCAGTATGGATCATGTCTGCCGTACTACTCCCTCCGTTCCTTTATATAAGGTGTATTAGTTTTGGCATGGTGACCAAGGCACACAATTATAGAAAAGGTAGGACAAAATTACCCTTGGCAAATCTTTGTTTAGTGGAAAGTAAATCAGTTAGTCCAGGAAAATCAGATATACATGCAATCGCCAGAGAGATACTTTCCTTCTTTTGCTACAAGAAGAGATACACACAATCAGGAAAGAGATGCTTCCCTTTTTCTGGATGGCTAATAAGGGAATTATGTGAAATTAGAAGAAATGCACCTTACATTATGAAATTTTATCAAAAAACAAATACACCTAATATAAAGGAATGGAGGGAGTAGAACATAACACTAATCTATTTCTTATGGAAGGCAAATTAAACAGGTATTCATGCCAAACTGGTATGCTGATTTGTTTTTTGAAAACTTTCCGAGAAAACACTTGGTAGCACGTACCACTTACTAGTACAAGTAAGATGCAGTTCATGACTCCCACTTTGTGAAGTGTCTAGATTGCGAGATTACAATACATGTGGAAGCTAATAATTTTTTCTTAAGGAATTCATGATGAGTCAATGGAGTAAATTTTAATATGTTGTTATGTACTTTATTGGACCAAGTACATTTATTCTTAGTGTCATATATGTTTATAACAGTGTTGGCATACTGTTCTATTGCCTTCCAGCTCATATGGCATAATTGCAAGTTTATCCTCCAAACCATTATTTCCATCATCTCGCTGCTACAATTGATCACATGATTGCCACATTATATGTGCTACCTATGCGTTGTCTTTAACTTTTTCTTCCTATTATATCTTGTAACAGCAGCTTGTATGTCATGCAGGTGCCCCACATGGAGGTTCTGGAGCGGGTTTCTTCTATCCTCAAGGAGTATGGGTTTTGCCCGACTGGAGAAATCGTTGATGTTAAGAACCTGTACTATTGTGTTGCTTCCTATAATAATTTTCTATGCAAATACTTTATTTAGCTTGTTGATTATCTAATTATTTCTTCCACTTGTTCTTGAAGCTGCCCTTACAACTGCGTAATGTCTGATGAAGAGTTATACCACCAAGGTGTGTTGGGCTTAAGTGATTATTTTCAGATTTAATAACATGGACCCTAACTATTGTTTCATGGCAAGCAGGGCTTATGAATTCAACCAAGGGTGGTGCAGCGGAAGAAGTACATGTACTGGAGCATTCTATCTTCACTTGTTCTTTTGGCAAATGCCTTGTGAGCATTGATTGTTATTTTTTATCTCTAAGTTGGATAAAAACACTCTCAGTTAACTATCGGTACATGATGTTACAATAGAAGCCAAAAATTTATCTCTTGATTAGAAAGGCAAAACTGGTCTCATCTCTAATCTCTGTCCCTTGGTTGGATCAAATCACTCTTTAGTTAACTATTGGTACAGGATGTTACATAGAAGCCAATATATTATCTCTTGATTAGAAAAGCAAAACTGGTCCCATCTCTAATCTCTGTCTTCGCCCAAGGAATTCATCACCACCTGTCCCCCCAGCGGTGTTTACACTGCAGTTATCTACATGCCTCAGTTTCTGTATGATTCATCTTTTAGTTTATCCTTTGAATGGGGCAACGCATTTATATAGCAGCCCTACAATTCAATACCCTGTGAATGGAGTAGTTAGTGGAATGTATGCCTTTCTTATACCGGAGTTGATTCCTCTTGTGCTAAAATCTATTCTTCCAGGTCTTTTTACCATCCTTTTGTGTTTGTGGTATTGTGGTGACCTTTTTAGAAATTATCTTGCTTGTTTTTGGTCATGAATTTGGTGAAGTGGTCAGAATCATAATATTCAGTACGAGTTCATATTGTGGTGAACAAAGAAATCTTTAGGATTTTTTTCTGTTTGGGGACATGTGTTATTTCATAATTATTAACCGAGGAATATTCACTGAAATTTACTATTCCAATTGCTTTAAATTGCCTCTATATGCAAATTGCCTATTTACGATCCCATGGCATTTGAACTATGATTAGTCTGTCATGCTAATGTGACGGGGACTAGTGTATCTGTTTCCCATCAACCTGTTGACGTAGGTAGAAGCGGAATGTGATGATAGATACTCCATGAAATATGCCTTGACAGTGCATTTTTCTATAGGCTTGATCAAAATGAGACAAGTTTGAGTAAGTACAAAGATAAAACAACTTAGAATTTGAAATGGAGAGTAATCTTTAGAGACAACGGCAACGCATGTTTCAGTTGCTACATCTGTCCCATGTATCAAGCTGGTTCGACAGCTTTTCATGTTCATTAAGCTTGCTACAAACATAATTCGTAGCAACAAAATGATGCTGTATAGCTTAAGAACAAACTTGTTCAATAATAATGCAAATAACGTATACCATATCAAATAGCGAGTGTTGTTGGCTGATGATGCTGAATATGGATGTTTTTTTGGTTTTCTGATGCTTGTGCTTTATGTCATTGTGGGACAGGCTGCGGAAAAGTATCTGCCTAAAGGATGGGATAACACATTCACAAGGAGAAAGTTCTTCCCATATTGGAGATCGGTGCTACAGGCCCGGGCTTTTCTGCGGGTGTACCCATCATATGCAACAGCAGATGCCAGTCGACCTACTGTGCCTACTCCAGTTCCAGGCCATAAGCTTCCCTCGCTGGGAAAAGCTCCACAACTGTTAAGCAATCGTCAATCCAGAAGACTTTTTGGTACCGACGCATCCGCAGCTAGGTCTGCACTTGGTTATGAAGAACTTCGTTGCCCTCGGGGAAGCTCAATGGACAGGACTCCAAGTCAAAATCACAACCTTTCACTGCTGGAAGAGTTACACAAGCAACAAATAATCATGGTCAATCTAGAAGACTCTTTGGTACTGCTGCGTCCATCCTCCTGAAGGTGGCAAGGAAAGCGTGAGCAGTTGGCCATGAAGGTTGTGGTGAGTTGTGTCCTTCCATTTGAAGTTTTTGAATGTGACCAACATAAGCTTATGCAAACAAGTGAGTTGTTTGATAGGCTTAGTTGCATCTTAGTTTTCTTGTGTTTTAGTCTGTATGGCCTCTTTCTTTCACCTATCACTTATTTTTATTTATGGAGAAAAATCTTCATGTGAATCTGCAGACTTTAATCTGAATCTCGTTATCTTGTTTTTGTTTGAGCAGGTTGCTGGGGGCACTCGGTGCATTTTTCTCCTAGATGGGAAGATGAGGCTGCTGATTCACGGCTGTGCGCGTGCATTTTTCTGCAGCTTGTAAGAGCATGGGAAGATGGGAGTGACAGGCTGTTCGGGGAGCTTGCACGGCAACCAGAAATAGGTTGGGCAGAGAGCTCGGTCAGGCGTCTCTTTAACGCGCGAGCTGAGGCTGGGCATCGTTTGTAAAATATGATGGTATCAGATGCCTCTCATTTGCTGTTATCAGGCCGGTGGAGGGTCACTGGTCTTCATTAGGCTAGTCATAGTGGGAGTAATTTAGGTAGTAACATAGTGCACTTTAAGAAAATTTTGCTTATATGGCATATAGTTAATAAAGAGAGAGATGTTTAGAGTAACATACTCCCTTCATTCTTTTTTAGTTTGCATATAAGATTTGGTCAAAGTCAAACTTTGTAAAAATTTGACCAACTTTGTAGAAAAAACTATCAACATCTACAATACTAAAGCTACATGGTATAAAAATTAGTTTCATGATGCATCTAACGATATTGATTTCATATTGTGAATCTTGATAGTTTTTCTATAAACTTAGTCAAAGTTAACAAAGTTTAACTTTAACCAAATTTTATATACAGACTAAAAAGAAACGGATGCAGGAAATGAAGGGGCATAGGACACATGCTTGCACTTGTTGTTTGTGACCAAGCTCTCTTTCGCAACACGGGCTATGGCTTAGCTAATCGGGCGGCATTCGGTAGAAACAAATTTGGTTTATGTCATTTGGTTTTTCTTCACATTCGGTTAGTAAAACTAAAAGCCAAACATATGTATGCGAGCAGCGTTGGATGGCCGGCTCCCGCATCAGTGTCCGTGGACTGGTCCCCCTGTATGTGGATGATGGTTGATATTTTTACACTCATTTACCCTTTGTCTAAACCGAGATATTTCAATTAACTGAAATATTCGTTTTGATATTGCTATTAATGACTAATGAATGCAAATGTTTTCACAAATCCTTTTTTTGTGTGTTTTCATAAAGAATGGGCTAAATATGGACGAGATCAAATGAGAACACGGAAAAGAAGTGAAAGAGGAGATATAAGAAATCAGGAGGAGACGCACCAGAGATCAAGTGAAAATAGTTCACAGAATCGACAAAAGAGTTCATCAATTTTGGAAAAAAAAATTCATCGATTTTGATAATTTGAAAAAAAGTTCATCTAATTTGAAAAAAGTTTATCGAAGTTGAAAAAAAATCATCAATTTTGAAAAAGCTTATTAAAAATTGAAAAAATGTTCATGGATTTTCCGAAAAAGTACATAAAAATCGAAAAAGTTCATCGATTTGAATAAAAAGTTCACACATTTGCAAGAAATTCGTCGATCCAGGAAGAAATAAAAGGAAAAATGGAAAAAGTAAGAATAAAGAAGGAAAATGTTTTTTAGGGATAAAAGAAAGAAAAGGTTGAAACTTAGCAGATCCTGCTAGGTGTCGCTGGTTCGAATCGCAGGGAGCGCGAGCTTTTTCGGCCGATTATAAGAACACGAAAAAAAAACTATATGGGCCGGCCCAGCGCGGGACGCTTCAGGCGCCCGTTTGTAAAAAACACGGTAACAGGCGCCGAGCAAGAAGGCCTACGGGAGGTTCTCAGCAAAATCAGGCCTACAGGCTGCCGGGCCGCAGATTCCCCGCATCAAGTCAGCCTGATGTTTTTCTCAAAAAAAAAAGTCAGCTTGATGTTCCGGAAAACCCTAGCTCACTCCGTCTCTTACCATCGCGAACTCCTGGCTGCCCTCGGGCGACTACCTTCCACAACTTCCCAGTTTGTTTCATCACATTCAGCATAATCATGACGGAATTGGACCACGGTAATGCATTAATTTGTGGTTTCTCTCTGCACGAGTAGTTCTTTTCTTTGTTCGTTTCATATAGGAGTTTGTATATTGTTGCGTCTCGCTTTCTTGGAAAGGATCTGTGAATCAGGGCACCTATTTCTATGGTGAGCAGCTATCTATTGCTACTTTAAAGTCGGGGTCAATAGCTGTTAGTCACAGCCCTCAGATCTGGAGGTGTTCCTCAATGTCAAAATCTCAAATTTTGAATGAAACCGAGCTTAATTTGTTGCGCCCCGTTTTGTTGTCGCAGTCTTTTTCTTGACTGTTTCATTTAAAATATAAGGTCCCATTTTCCCTTCATAGTATTGGGTTCACTATTTAACCATTGTTTGTTCTACAGCATACTACCTACAGTGTAAATTTGTAATCCTTTATGGAGTGTAAATTTGAGATTAAACATCCTTGTTTTAGACGAAGGAACGATGGAAGTGAAATCCAGGGCCAGTTTAAAGGACCCATCTGTTAACATTCCTGTTAAATTTGATTTCAATAAGTTTCAGGAGGTATTGTAACTAGGCATCTCTATGATCTTTCTTGCCCTTCTATTTTCTTTCTTTATTGCTGGCTTTGACATTATCTCTTTCAGGTTATTTTTCAACAGTATGCTTTGTTTGCCAAGTCCACCAAATGATATAATCTGTCGCTGACATTATCTCTTTCAGGATATTTTTCAAGAATATGCTTTGATCGCCCGGTCCATGCCAAATGATATAATCACCCAAGATCCTACTCCTAAGGTTTTTCCCGCCTTATACAAAATTCAGTTTTGCCATATTGGTTAATTGTTTAGTGTCTATCCTTTATTATTATTATGGCTACTCAAGTTGTCTACTGAAAAACATGTTTTTTGTTGTCAAAATACACGTCAACAGGATTTTGCTTATTCTGTTGTGTTTTGTTAATGGGATAACTGATCCCTTTTCACCTTTTGTTAACTGTGCATGATTTAGTCGCTACACGCGGTCTTCTATGAGCTATCTCCCCAATTGTGGCCCATCTTAGAGAAGGACAGCGTCCGGTGCTTACTCAACTTTTTGGTGAGCAAGCGGGGTATGACATGGAAACATACCATCACCTCACAAACCTTAACTTACATGATCAGTTATGATGCCCTACGATGTGCAAAAGTTATATTGGAGGGCAAGGCACCAAGGCTCAATGGACACCATGCCAATCCCAACTGCATTAACCCATATGGATACTTCCCGCTCCATGAAGCTGCCGAAAGGTTTTCTGTTGACATGATCAAGTTACTCTTTCGTCATGGTGCATCAGCCAGTGTACGCACAGTCGGGGATAACATCATTGAGAACCTACTCCCACTCCATGTTGCGGTCGAAAATACTTGCCTGCATAAGTATTTGGAGGATAATTTATTTCCATACCAGAACCATTGGGATTATATCTACAAGATTATCCATCTGCTATGCATGCCTGAAATGGTTTGTTTCACTTCCCTCTCTAGACAATGTGGTTTTGCAGCATTATAAATAAAAGGAAAGCTTTGGTATTGTCATAGATCATGAATTGCTGTTAATAAGTTAATAATGATACCAAAGGGCTAGAATATTACATCTTCAGTTGCCAGATACTGAATTGTTCTTATATTTTGTATGTATCCATCTGTTGTTGAATATTCTTCTTTAGAGGCTTGCAGTCAGCAATTCTATTCCGTTCAGCTTTTTTTTTTGCCCTGAAGATTATCCCCATTCCAGTAGTTACTTTGATGGGAGGAATTGAGGTGATAAATAGGAAATTGTTCTTTACCACTTATTTGCATACATATGCTTAAAGGCACTAAGATTATTTTTATGTGGTGATTGCTTTACAGAAAATCTTTTTGGATACGGTTAGACTGCTAGCAGAAAGAACAGATAATCTAGTTGATGAGATATGGAATTACGTGAAGGATGGAAAACTTGTCCAGTCTGCAGTTTTACTTCTGTCAGCTCAAGCGCAAATCCGTGGGGGCTGTTCCTCCAAACGCAACGGCAATAATAAGCGTGATGGGTTTGATATTATCATGTGCCATATAGTGAGACATTTGGTTACCCTAAGATCGGAGAACAAAAATACAAATACACGGAAGCTGCGTGAGGAAGAGAGAATATTTATGGAGTTTACGGGCCTGCTTGTTGATATTGTTTCGCAAGCTGGTGAAGCCCTTTCTGCATACATTCAGGCACATTCAAAGGTACCACCTTTCTTGTCTATTGTAGTTGCAGTTCTTAAACCTTAATATCTAAATTACATTATAGAAGATGTCTTTGAAAGATCATGAACTAACTGTGGCAAGAAGAATGCTAGTACTTATCATGTCTATTGAGAGAAAAGCAACAATACTTGTTTATTTAACAGACTTCTATGTTATGATTTTGTTTCGGAAAAGTATCTCCATGTACTTTGCAAAAATCTCTTTAATTTATGAAGTTGAGATTTGAGTAAAGGAAGAATTGTTTAATCGTTAGAGATATCTATACCCCATTTAGTATACCAGTTTTTGAATCTGATTTTACCCTGCATCTACAGTGTTCATGCTAAATTCTGAGCAGTTCTACCCATCGATTGAATGAATCAGACGGTGAAAACATGAGCGAATCCCTGCAACATCAGCCGTATTTATTTCATCCCACGGATTGCATTCGTGCAGAGCAATGTACCCTGTCATACTAGACTGACAAGCCTACACCATAAGTGAACTAAGACCTGCCGTGCTTACTGCCTTACTGGCCCATGCGGAGTAGCTAATAGCTAAATAAATAAAGGCGTCAATGCCACGGTCAGCTCCGATATGCACTGGAGCACAATACCCTGTGTACATACGTATAGCAGCAGCATTTCACTATGCTTGGGTTGGTATTCACTAGAGAGAGACACGCGCTTCGCCGTGACAGGAAGCTGGCGGTTTGGCATGCGCTTATAAGTTATAAGCAGGCTGTACATCGGCTGAGTCATTTGATTGGCAGGTTCAGTTTGGCTGAATGAAGCGGAGATGGTTAAGTGCCCTTCCCCGCACCGGAAATACATGTAGGTGATTGCACATGTACTTTTAAAGCAATCAAGCTGCGGTCGTCCTTGAAGCAATTTTTCATAAAGCTATATATACCATACATATCTTGCTGCTTGATCCATTTTAAAAAAGAAACATATATTGTTGCTTTGTAGGGTAATGGTTTTACTTCTTTGGATTGCAAAACCCATCATCACTTATTTTTTCAAGCACCGGTCATTTGATATCCTGCATTAGCACCACTCGGCAAAATAAATAAAGCATTAATCGGACCAATTAGCATCGTGCTATCTTCCTGAAAAGACAGTTTTATAGGCGTGAATAAGTGGC
Organism: Triticum aestivum; assembly: GCF_018294505.1. NCBI lineage: Eukaryota > Viridiplantae > Streptophyta > Magnoliopsida > Poales > Poaceae > Triticum > Triticum aestivum. The sequence continues at coordinate 549,358,275 of NC_057809.1, read as the reverse complement.
TTTTCATGGATAAATGATAAATCATGTCAAGTTCAGATGAGATACACTGGGAGAAAAGAGAGGAAGATTCTAATACAGTTTGTTGAGACACTACTTAATTCACTATGGCTTGCTAGCATTGATCTACACAGGAAATGATTTTTTTATAGAAGGGTTTCCCTTGATTATTTCCATTAAAAGAAACCAACAACTGCAAAGTTCACAGCCTCACATCCCAGCCAGTATCCCCAGCAAATCAGTTTACTTTTTTCAAATTCTTCTTTCATGTAAATAAAACTAGTAACTACATCATCCGTCCGCAGATGGCCTCAGAACCCTCCGTATCCCTTGTCCTTAAGGCTTTAGAGAGATGGCAGCAGTATGGATCATGTCTGCCGTACTACTCCCTCCGTTCCTTTATATAAGGTGTATTAGTTTTGGCATGGTGACCAAGGCACACAATTATAGAAAAGGTAGGACAAAATTACCCTTGGCAAATCTTTGTTTAGTGGAAAGTAAATCAGTTAGTCCAGGAAAATCAGATATACATGCAATCGCCAGAGAGATACTTTCCTTCTTTTGCTACAAGAAGAGATACACACAATCAGGAAAGAGATGCTTCCCTTTTTCTGGATGGCTAATAAGGGAATTATGTGAAATTAGAAGAAATGCACCTTACATTATGAAATTTTATCAAAAAACAAATACACCTAATATAAAGGAATGGAGGGAGTAGAACATAACACTAATCTATTTCTTATGGAAGGCAAATTAAACAGGTATTCATGCCAAACTGGTATGCTGATTTGTTTTTTGAAAACTTTCCGAGAAAACACTTGGTAGCACGTACCACTTACTAGTACAAGTAAGATGCAGTTCATGACTCCCACTTTGTGAAGTGTCTAGATTGCGAGATTACAATACATGTGGAAGCTAATAATTTTTTCTTAAGGAATTCATGATGAGTCAATGGAGTAAATTTTAATATGTTGTTATGTACTTTATTGGACCAAGTACATTTATTCTTAGTGTCATATATGTTTATAACAGTGTTGGCATACTGTTCTATTGCCTTCCAGCTCATATGGCATAATTGCAAGTTTATCCTCCAAACCATTATTTCCATCATCTCGCTGCTACAATTGATCACATGATTGCCACATTATATGTGCTACCTATGCGTTGTCTTTAACTTTTTCTTCCTATTATATCTTGTAACAGCAGCTTGTATGTCATGCAGGCGCCCCACATGGAGGTTCTGGAGCGGGTTTCTTCTATCCTCAAGGAGTATGGGTTTTGCCCGACTGGAGAAATCGTTGATGTTAAGAACCTGTACTATTGTGTTGCTTCCTATAATAATTTTCTATGCAAATACTTTATTTAGCTTGTTGATTATCTAATTATTTCTTCCACTTGTTCTTGAAGCTGCCCTTACAACTGCGTAATGTCTGATGAAGAGTTATACCACCAAGGTGTGTTGGGCTTAAGTGATTATTTTCAGATTTAATAACATGGACCCTAACTATTGTTTCATGGCAAGCAGGGCTTATGAATTCAACCAAGGGTGGTGCAGCGGAAGAAGTACATGTACTGGAGCATTCTATCTTCACTTGTTCTTTTGGCAAATGCCTTGTGAGCATTGATTGTTATTTTTTATCTCTAAGTTGGATAAAAACACTCTCAGTTAACTATCGGTACATGATGTTACAATAGAAGCCAAAAATTTATCTCTTGATTAGAAAGGCAAAACTGGTCTCATCTCTAATCTCTGTCCCTTGGTTGGATCAAATCACTCTTTAGTTAACTATTGGTACAGGATGTTACATAGAAGCCAATATATTATCTCTTGATTAGAAAAGCAAAACTGGTCCCATCTCTAATCTCTGTCTTCGCCCAAGGAATTCATCACCACCTGTCCCCCCAGCGGTGTTTACACTGCAGTTATCTACATGCCTCAGTTTCTGTATGCTTCATCTTTTAGTTTATCCTTTGAATGGGGCAACGCATTTATATAGCAGCCCTACAATTCAATACCCTGTGAATGGAGTAGTTAGTGGAATGTATGCCTTTCTTATACCGGAGTTGATTCCTCTTGTGCTAAAATCTATTCTTCCAGGTCTTTTTACCATCCTTTTGTGTTTGTGGTATTGTGGTGACCTTTTTAGAAATTATCTTGCTTGTTTTTGGTCATGAATTTGGTGAAGTGGTCAGAATCATAATATTCAGTACGAGTTCATATTGTGGTGAACAAAGAAATCTTTAGGATTTTTTCTGTTTGGGGACATGTGTTATTTCATAATTATTAACCGAGGAATATTCACTGAAATTTACTATTCCAATTGCTTTAAATTGCCTCTATATGCAAATTGCCTATTTACGATCCCATGGCATTTGAACTATGATTAGTCTGTCATGCTAATGTGACGGGGACTAGTGGTATCTGTTTCCCATCAACCTGTTGACGTAGGTAGAAGCGGAATGTGATGATAGATACTCCATGAAATATGCCTTGACAGTGCATTTTTCTATAGGCTTGATCAAAATGAGACAAGTTTGAGTAAGTACAAAGATAAAACAACTTAGAATTTGAAATGGAGAGTAATCTTTAGAGACAACGGCAACGCATGTTTCAGTTGCTACATCTGTCCCATGTATCAAGCTGGTTCGACAGCTTTTCATGTTCATTAAGCTTGCTACAAACATAATTCGTAGCAACAAAATGATGCTGTATAGCTTAAGAACAAACTTGTTCAATAATAATGCAAATAACGTATACCATATCAAACAGCGAGTGTTGTTGGCTGATGATGCTGAATATGGATGTTTTTTTGGTTTTCTGATGCTTGTGCTTTATGTCATTGTGGGACAGGCTGCGGAAAAGTATCTGCCTAAAGGATGGGATAACACATTCACAAGGAGAAAGTTCTTCCCATATTGGAGATCGGTGCTACAGGCCCGGGCTTTTCTGCGGGTGTATCCAGCCTATGCAACAGCAGATGCCAGTCGACCTACTGTGCCTACTCCAGTTCCAGGCCATAAGCTTCCCTCGCTGGGAAAAGCTCCACAACTGTTAAGCAATCGTCAATCCAGAAGACTTTTTGGTACCGACGCATCCGCAGCTAGGTCTGCACTTGGTTATGAAGAACTTCGTTGCCCTCGGGGAAGCTCAATGGACAGGACTCCAAGTCAAAATCACAACCTTTCACTGCTGGAAGAGTTACACAAGCAACAAATAATCATGGTCAATCTAGAAGACTCTTTGGTACTGCTGCGTCCATCCTCCTGAAGGTGGCAAGGAAAGCGTGAGCAGTTGGCCATGAAGATTGTGGTGAGTTGTGTCCTTCCATTTGAAGTTTTTGAATGTGACCAACATAAGCTTATGCAAACAAGTGAGTTGTTTGATAGGCTTAGTTGCATCTTAGTTTTCTTGTGTTTTAGTCTGTATGGCCTCTTTCTTTCACCTATCACTTATTTTTATTTATGGAGAAAAATCTTCATGTGAATCTGCAGACTTTAATCTGAATCTCGTTATCTTGTTTTTGTTTGAGCAGGTTGCTGGGGACACTAGGTGCATTTTTCTCCTAGATGGGAAGATGAGGCTGCTGATTCACGGCTGTGCGCGTGCATTTTTCTGCAGCTTGTAAGAGCATGGGAAGATGAGAGTGACAGGCTGTTCGGGGAGCTTGCACGGCAACCAGAAATAGGTTGGGCAGAGAGCTCGGTCAGGCGTCTCTTTAACGCGCGAGCTGAGGCTGGGCATCGTTTGTAAAATATGATGGTATCAAATGCCTCTCATTTGCTGTTATCAGGCCGGTGGAGGGTCACTGGTCTTCATTAGGCTAGTCATAGTGGGAGTAATTTAGGTAGTAACATAGTGCACTTTAAGAAAATTTTGCTTATATGGCATATAGTTAATAAAGAGAGAGATGTTTAGAGTAACATACTCCCTTCATTCTTTTTTAGTTTGCATATAAGATTTGGTCAAAGTCAAACTTTGTAAAAATTTGACCAACTTTGTAGAAAAAACTATCAACATCTACAATACTAAAGCTACATGGTATAAAAATTAGTTTCATGATGCATCTAACGATATTGATTTCATATTGTGAATCTTGATAGTTTTTCTATAAACTTAGTCAAAGTTAACAAAGTTTAACTTTAACCAAATTTTATATACAGACTAAAAAGAAACGGATGCAGGAAATGAAGGGGCATAGGACACATGCTTGCACTTGTTGTTTGTGACCAAGCTCTCTTTCGCAACACGGGCTATGGCTTAGCTAATCGGGCGGCATTCGGTAGAAACAAATTTGGTTTATGTCATTTGGTTTTTCTTCACATTCGGTTAGTAAAACTAAAAGCCAAACATAGTACTACCTCCATCCTGCCCAATAAACCAGGACGAAGGTAGTAATGTATAACTAAAAGCCAGTTTCAACATTTCCCTGGTTGTACAGTACTGGGCCGGCCTGTTATTAGGGTTTGTTTCTCTGCGCTCGCTTGGTCAGGGGTTCGTTGCCTTATTTTGATTTTTATCATTTTTGTTTTCTTTTCTTTTTTTCCGTTTCTTCTCTGGTTTTCTTTTTGCTGGTTTCTTTGTATTTTCACTGGTTTTTTCCATTTCTTTCACGATGTTCACTAGCTTTTCTTTTCATTGTTTCTTCCTTGGTTTTCTCTATTTTTGTGCCTTTCTTTCTTTCTTTTTCTTTCTTAATTTCATGGTTTTCTTCGATTATTTTTCATTGTTTCTTTCTCGGTTTTCACTGTTTCCAGTCTTTTGCATTGGTTTTCTTTTCTGGTTTTTATTCGATGCCTTTATTTTTCTTTCTTTTTTGGTTGGTTTTTATCGCGTTTTCATGTCAACTTTTCTGGGTACAAATTCAACTTTTTTTCATATACATCAAATACATATTTTATGTCTACTTTTGAAAATGCATTTGTTTAATACAGGTTTAACATTTTTCAAATACGTAGCAAACATTTTTCATTGCATGATGAACATTTTTTAACGACAATAAACATTTCTTCACACATGATGCATATTTTTCTGTATACATGAAGAACATTTTCATATACATGTTTAACATTTTTTTAGTAAAAGTTAACGTTTTTAATTATTTTGTTTTCTATGTCTTATTTAATGTATGTTGTACATTTTTTGTATACACTAATTTTTTTATATATGTTTAACATTTTTTTAACATCAGTACAGACACAAGCGCTCATATACACGCGCATACACTCACCCCTAAAAATGCACACACACACACACACACTCTACCCCTGTGAGCACCTTCGAAAGACTGAGCCGGCATATCACAGTCTCTATGATCATCCATCCACAGGTTGGTTCGCATACATGTTTAACATTTTTTAGATACACAATCAATATTTTTCCGTACACATTATATTTTTATATATTCTCATATACATGTACACATTTAATATTCTTTCAAATGCTTGATTAACACTTCTCAATTAGTTGATTAATTTTTTTACATGTTTGATAACATTTTTTAAATACATGATCAATTTCTTTTTACGCATTGTATATTTTTTATATACATGAGAACATTTCTCTATATATATTTAACATTTTTTAAATGATTGGTTAACATTTTATGAATATCTTCTGCAAAGTTTTTTTGGTAACATATGTATTTAGAATATTTGAAAGTATACAAAAGAAAAAAAGCAATAAACAAAAAGAAAAAAGAAAAAAAATAGAAAAAGCAAGGTTGTGGCCAGCGGCCTCGTGCATGCCTAGGCCGATCTATCTCGCGCTCGTATTTCAGAAACAAAGAAGAAAAATGAATCAAATTAGGCTCCGTTCGGAGTGCAGGTACAGAAAACATCGGAAAGAAAAACTGTGTAGGAATCGGACTGAATGAACAGTTGAAAACTTTGGAACAGGAAAAGAAGGGAAAGTAGAGCGGAACTTGCGTTCGGATGGCCTAGAGAGAACGCATGAAGACCAAGTAATGAACAGTAGCTAATACAATATTTTATTTGCACCGTACCTGTCGATCTCTTCTTGCACCTCATGACCAGCCACATGATTGAATACTTCATTATATTCTACCAACAGGTGCAGTTCCTCTGCTCTTCCTCGGGACTCCGCCAAAAAATGAGGCCAGGGTGGATTTGTTCAATCTTGTAAAATCTGCGTGCCTGAGGATCCTTTCCGATGGAATGTTGAGTACCTTTCCTTTAAACCGAACAGCTAAAAGGAAAGAAAACCTACGAAAGCAAACTTTCCTTTGGAATGCCAGCAAATCCCATGAACCGAACATGGCCTTAATAGAAAAGTGCTCTATCAGATTTAAATCAAAGACTTCCGCCCTAGCGGGTTTTGCTAAGCCTGAATTGTCGCGTATTCATGCTTAGATATCTTGAATCATACTATGAACCTGAATAAAGCGGTATTGCCAGCTAATAATTGCTAAAAAAATTATAATGTAATGACTCGATCGCAGTGAAGATGCATGACAAACGACACATCACGACCTCATTCATCCTTGTCTTCTTCGTCCCTCTTCCTCATGAGTGAATCTTTAATGAAGGTTCTTTATTTATTCATGCTACTCATAATTTACTCAGCGAACCTTTAACGAGGGTTCTCTATTTATTCATGCTACTCATAATTTCCTTAAGTTCCTGGCTAGTCTCAAATAGTTTGTTGAACTTCCAGCTGAATCTGATCTCTGCGCCAATGACACAACATGTGATCTAGTATCTATAAGGCTTTGGTGAAGTCAGGGGCAAAAGCCTCTTCGCATCCGTACTTGGCTATGGTCTAGTCTTCCCACACAAAAAGAAAACATGAATATTTCGTCCAGTAGTGTTATGAAAAGAACCGCTCTATCGGTCACGTGAGATACTCACTCAGTTTTTTTAGTCTTCGTATAAAATTTGATCAAAGTCAAACTTTATAAAATTTGACTGACTTTATATTAAAAAATATCAACAGTCATAATATGAAATAAATATTATTAGATGCGTCATGAAATTATTTTTCATACTATATAGTTTTATTATTGTAGATCTTGATTTTTTAATATATAATTTCTCAAATTTTGTGTAGTTTGACTTCAAACAAATTTTATATGTGGAGTAAAAGAAACGGAGGGAGAATGTGATAAATCCACCCAATGAAAAAACCGCTCTGTCTGGCTAGGGTACGGCCGGACATCCATTACCACAGTCCACCTACCCGCCGGCGACGGCGCCCTGAAAAACAACCGCCCCTGTAACAAATTAACAATCCTCCCGGCCGTCAATTCCGAATCACAGCGCCGCGAAAATTCCTGGCCATGGTTCTCAAGCGTCGCCGGAGCGAGCGTGCCCACGCCGATCGCCTCTACAGATGCGACAGCTCGAAGCGCATCGCCCGCAACAAATCGGCGGCGCTGGAGACCATCAACGGGTTCTACGCGGCGGCGCTGGACAGGCTGCCGCTGGACGAGATGCCGGCGCTGGCCCCGCGCCTCCTCAAGGCTGGTCTCTGCGTCGGCTTCGCCGACCCCGTCTCCAACATCATCGTCAACACCGTCTCCTCCTACGGCCGCCGCAAGCCCGCGGTCGCGGCGCCGTCGTCCACGCCCGACGACGGCGAGAAGGAGAAGAAGAAGGCGAGAAAGCGGCGACGGGAGGCGCTCTCCCGGGCGGTCTCCGGCACCGGGAAGGCCAAGCGCTGGCCGCCGCCCCGCCGCCTCCTCCGCGACATGCCCATCGCCGAGCGGTCGCTCAGGGCGCTCGTCGCGTTCCTCACCTGCTACTTCCCCCGCCTCCCCGCCTGCGAGGCGCTCGAGTATCTCTGCCTGGCCAACGCCGACCTTCTCTCTGCCGTGCGGCTCGTCGAGGAGGACCGCAACTCCAGCGGCAGCTTCAGCTTCGCGTCCCGGACCACCAAGACGGCCCTCAAATGCGCCGCCTTGGCTGCCTGCCACCCCATGCCCAGGGCCCTCGTCAACAGGTCCTACTCGCTCGCCTCTCGGATGGAGCAACTGTCCCAGCTCCTGGCGACCGAAGGCGGCTGCCTCTCCTGCAACGCCATTGACAGCATCCACGCATTGCTGAACAAGCCCCGGCAGAAGCTTGAAGACCTCGCCGGAGTAACACCGACACAGTTCCATCTGGAGCTGAACAGGCCGCCGCCGTTCGTTCCTACAAAAGCTCTGCGGAGCACCCTGCTCCGCAAGATCTACGGATTCTACCTCAAGGCACTCGCGTTGCTGCCGACGGACGGCCTGCGCACGCACCACCACCGGGGCCTCCTCAAGGCTGGCCACTGCTACGGGCCATTGACGGATCCCGTCTCCAACATTGTGCTCAACACTCTCTGGTACAGCACGACGTTCCCGCCGGCAGGAGGGCCCTCTCAGGCCACCATGATCTGCTCACGCAGCCTTGTTCTTGTCGCATACCGCTCCCTTCGTGGCCTTGTTGCTTACATCCGCGCTTACTTTCGCACGATGTCTGAACACCAAGCCATGCATTGTCTGCTCTTCACAGAGGTCAATCTCTGGGGAGCAATGGAAATGGCAAGGCAACAGGGACACACCGAGGGAACTATGTTGAGTCAGTACAGCGCCTACAAGGCTGCAGCCACCGCAGCGCAGCACCCAGAACCTGATGCCGTTGCAGAGTTTTTCATGTCATCCTTTCCCATGATGCCTCTACCCATGGAGGATGGAGAGACATTCGTATTGGATGTGGATCGCATCCAGCAGCTGCTGTCTGAATACTGTACCGCTCTCGATGATTCAGTCCGGAGTACAGTTCCTGTGCTTTCAGAGGGGGGATCCAAGTTCCTCTCGTGCATTCTGAGAGATTTCCACGAAGAGGAACGCTTTGTCTGTACGAAGGTCAATGCCATGCTGAAGAAATACACGCAGCGAACTGGGGTATGTTTATTTGGTGCTTCTTTCAGTTTTTCAGTATTGTAACTATGAATAGTAACATGTCTGATTCTTTCTTCACCATGATATGCATATATAGGGACCTGAATATGAGCTTCATGTCATCTGTGGCTTGAACTCAAACGTAGGCAAAGCTTTTGTTTGGGGCCTCCATTACGGCCCCTTGCTTTCTTGGCGCCCAAAGAAAACTCAGCATTCTCACATCAACTTCTTGGCAAGGCCGAGAGATTTGCATTCTTCTGACACGGTTCCTATACTTTTCTTTGCTGAGTGCTCCAATGATGAAGATGCCGTTGATGAGCCGTCATGTTGGCCGGTCACAGGACATCCTGGTATATATGATTTCTCTCCATTTGAATAATCTACACCGTATGTTCATCAAAACATGTGCTATTAGCTTGTTACATATGTTCCTTTAATCCTTTTGACAATGTCTTCTGCTAACCAGATGTGACCTTTTGGAGAGCAACAGTAAAGTACAAAACAGCTTAAATTACAGTACCAGACAGTACAGAACAATTTGGAGAGCCACAGTAATTGAACTAAATTGAGAGTGCAATACACTATGTTACTAGGTTAGTCTAGTCACTTCAATTGGATAAAACCTAATCCCCAACTAGATAAAGCAGAAGATGAACAAACCCTAAAAATGCCCAATTGGATGAATCAGAGGAGTAGGACAAGGGTACTTACAGCACGCCGCCAAGTCCATGCGTCAACTCATGGCTGCTGCTAGGGTTCGCCACCCACTGATGCGCCAACCGCAACCGCTGCTCCATGGTGAGTAACATCGACTCCTCGTCGTCGGTCGAGTACGCGGAGCTGGACTCGTCGCCGCCATCCCCGTCGACGCCAACCGTTCCGCTAGGAGGCCAGAACGGCATCTCTCCGACGCCGTGGACGCCCTCGCCGCCGCCGTGGACGCCCTCGCCGCCGCCGTGGACGCCCTCGCCGCCGACTGGCGGAATCGCCGACGCCATGGACTAGGGTTCGAGCGAGGAGGAGGAGGGGGAGGGGAATGATGCGGCCGGGCTGGAGCTGGTGCGACCGGGCCGGTTAGGACAGCAGCGCACCGGCTCGTCCTAGTCAGCACGCGGGCACGCGCCGATTGGCCAGCGTGGCACCTGACGGGTGGGCCCGACCTGTCGGATCGGGCGTCAATACGTATAAATACGCGTTTTAGTCCAATTTGCAAAAATTTGGACCAATGTTGGTACTGACACGCAAAAATTAGCAATCGTGGTACCAATCTGCATGTGATGCCTGAATTGTGGTACTTTTGTGCAATTAACTCAAAAATATATGACGTCAAGGAAAAAAGGGATGTCTGAACCAGATGGTTTTCTTTAATGAAAATCGGAGGGGGAGGCCCTTTTTATGATCAAAAAAAGAAGGGAAAAAGGGATATAATAAGGCATCTGACCTGGATAGAACTTCTGTTAACACTTTATGCACATCTATTTAAATGGTGTCACAGCAATAATGTGAGAAAAAAGACCTCGCCATAAAAATACTACTGATCTACTCCCTCTGTTCCCAAATATAAGTCTTTCTAGAGATTCCAACAAGTGACTACATACGAAACAAAATGAGTGAATCTACACTCTAAAATATGTCTACATACGTCCGTATGTTGTAGTCCATTTGAAATGTCTAAAAAGACTTATATTTAGGAACGGAGGGAGTAATAAGTAATAACATTCTGGCACTAACACCACCAGCAGTCCAAACACCCGTGGCAGTGTTTCACTGAAGTCCGTAGAATTCATAACCTATACAAACTCATCCAAATTGCCACTGTCCTTGAATTTATCGTCACATGTAACATGGCACAGATAACTGATGGTATCTGAGAACAACATATGATTAAATTTGTCTTTTAGAGCTTCATCATTACAAGAAACATTCTGAGCATGCTCCGAATTGCTAGGCTTGAACACATTTTATACATGCCACTGACCAGTGTTCTTGTGTACATGTGGTTGTCTGCACTTTAGCTATATGGTGCTGTTAGGGATTTACCTCTTCTTATCTTAATGCAGGCTATGAAGTGATGATAATCTTTTATTCACACAGATATTTTCTTGTTGCTTGAACTGATGATTGCTTTTCTTCTTTTTGTGGAAAAAGGCCGTTGTTATTACTGTGAGAGAGAAGGTGCAAAGATTGTACATCCAGATCTAGAGAAGTATATTGGGCGTGACACCGACTTTGAGCGTATGGCTCGCGGTGACCGCAGTAGCACGACCACTGAAGATTCTATCAGTGATGGCGAGTTTATAATTGATTCTGCTGTAGACATATGTGAGGAGGATTGCATCTATTTTGATGCCGGTAGGGACGCCAAGTTTGCAGAGTTCTTGAATTCCCGTGGTAGGACTATGCAGGGTCCCAGACTCATTTAGTATACTTTCAGCTTCAAGCCTACTTTGTTACCTTCGCTTGAACTATGCCCGGGATGTTGCACAGACCTTAGGTTCATCAAGGATGCTCACATTTTCTATGCGAGGGTATACATCGATCATCCGTTCAGTACTGTTGGCGATGTTGGCAAGGTCAATGATTTCCTGTGTCCTCTGTATTTCTTCAGTGTTATACATTGCTAATAGGGAAGCGTTTTCATACTTCGATAGCATGTCTGCATGTGTTATACGTATGTGAATCAAAGTTTCCGTTGGGAGTATGAAGAAATCGCTGTTAACAAAGCTAGCTAATAGACGTGTACGCTTCTGACTAGATTAAATGTTTGACTGTCACCCAAATTAACATCACTCGACTGATCATCAGACACTTCCTAATTCCCCTGCAAAAATTAGGCGCTCCCTAATTAATTAATTAATTAATCAATGTGCTAGCAAGCTTTACCAAACTATACTACTATCAAAGCATAAGGTCAGAATGTGAATGTTGTCGTGGGCGCCTTGGCGGGTGCCCCATGGAGGTCGCCGGCATGATGGCCTCTGGCGCCGGCAAGACGGCCTCGCCAACAGCAAATTCAGAAGACGTCGACGCGGCCGCCGCCGCCGCCGCCCTCCCATAGGACTGCACCACCAGCACGGACGCCTTGGTCTGGAAGTCCTTGGACACAAGCAGGTCCCCGATCGGCCCCAGCTCCGGGCACTCGCTCCAGTCCGACATCCCCGCCGTCAGCCCCGTCGCCCCCGGCGTCCTGCTCACCAAGAAAAGGTCCTTCCCGGCCGCCTCCACGTTCCGTATCTCCGCCACCATCTCGCTCGCGTTGAACACCCCCCTCTCGCAGTACTCCACGCCCCCGCCGCCGGCGTTGGCCCGGTCCAAGAACTCCCGCATGCACCCATCGTCGGCCTTGCGCTCCTTGAGGGCGTCGAACTCGCTCGACGTCATGCTGCCGGCCCTGCCCTTCTGGACGAAGCGGATCACGGTGAGGCCGACGGCCGGGTTGCGCGCCATGCGGGTGGCCAGGGCCACCACCTCGCGGTCGTCGCGCCCGCCGAAGAAGAGCGCCGCCACGCGGTACGCGCCGGCTCCACCCGGCGCGGTGCCGCCGCTGCCGAGGCTTCGGTCGACGAGGATGGCCACCGTGCACGGCGAGCAGGACTGCACGCTGGCGTTCAGCGACTGGATGGCCGGGTGGGACACCTCCATGCCGCCGTCCACCGACCGGTGCTTGTGGAACGGGAGCACGATGAGCGCCGAGTGCTGGTCCTCGGCGGCGGCGGTGATGTCCTCGTGCATGGACGTGTACGGCGACACGGCGGCCATGGTGCGCGCCATGACGCCGCCTGGCGCGTGGTTCTCCACGTAAGCCATGAAGGCGTGGGCGATGTGCTTGAACTGCATCTCCACGTGGCTCCGGCCCTGGTCCGAGAACTCGGAGGAAGAGGCGGCCGGGGCAGCGGCGTTGATCAAGAGGAGGGCCGAGGCGCGACCGGCAAACTCGATGAGGTGAAGGGCGTGCACGGCGATGGGTGAGCGCCGCGAGGGCCACAGGACGTCGACGAGCGTGATGGCCGCGGGGGCGTCGCGGGGCACGTGCACGCAGGCCAGCACGCGGAGCTCGGCGTCCGGCTGCGTCCACGCCACGGTGCGCCGCTTGTAGAAGACGAGGCGGCGTGCCGGCTTGACAACCATGGTCAGCGACGGGCTCACCAGCGCCGTGATCAGCGCCGACATGAACACCAGCACCGTGAACGACTGGTCGCTCATGATCTGCAAGCAGCAGAGAAAGACATGCACGCACGAATGAGCAACAAATTGATGATTGTCCAACAATACACTATGGTAGAATTAATCGACTTAATTGAAACCTTTTTGTTTCTTGCAATGTTGAGGATGACGAGCTCAATGACCCCCTTGGTGTTGAGCAGCAGCCCAATGGACGTGCCGTCGTGCAGCGGCATGCCGAACCCCGCGGCCACACCGATGCAAGCGACCACCTTCAACACCGCCGCGGCAAAGGTGGCAACCATCAGCAGCACGGCGGCCTCCATGCTGGTAACTTTGGAGGTGTCCGTGCGGAGGCCGGACATGGCGAAGAAGAGCGGGAGTAGCGTCCCCACCACGTAGTCCTCCACCTTCTCCACCAGCTCCACGCCGACGGGCCCGTTGGGCACGGCGAGCCCAAACACGAAGGCCCCGAAGATGACGTGTGTGCCCCCGGCGTCCGCCACGAGAGCTGCCACCATGACGCCGACAAGCACGGCGCACTCGCGCTCCTCACCGATGACCTCCCCCTCGGTGGTTGCGCGTTGCGCCAGCCGCACGAGCGCGGGCCGGACCAGGAGGACACTCGCGCCGAAGATGACAAGCCCCGACAGGAGCGTCCACACGGACGAGAGCAACCCACTGTCCTCCGCGTACAAGAGCGCCGTGGCGACGGTGAGCCCAGTCCACGCGATAGTGTCGTTGATGAGGGCGGTGGAGAGCGTGATCTGGCCGACGTCGGTGCCGGCGAGCTTGAGCTCGGCGATGTTGCGGGCCAGCACGGAGAAGGCGGTGGAGGCGAAGGTGGACCCGAGGAAGATGGGAAAGGAGAGTCTGTCGACGAAGCCAGCATTCTGACGGGAATCGTCAGTGCCGAGGGCGACGTAGCCGGTGGTGGCGCCGATAAGGAAAGGCAGGAGCGCCGACGCGCCGGCGAACCAGAAGCTGCGGAAGCCGGCGCGGGTGATGGTGGGGACCTCGATCTCGACGCCGATGGTGAAGCTGTAGTAGACGAGGCCGAGGAGGGCCATGGAGTCGAGGATGAAGATGCTGCGCGGGGGGAAGACGATGTCGGTATAGTGCGGGAGCCGGCCGAGCACCGAGGGCCCGAGAACGAAGCCGCCCTGCACGCATTGATGCATGGCAAACAGTCAGCCGTCGTCGTCGCCATGGATGATGGACGCGTGCATGCACGCGGTGATCATGGAGACGGGCCGGCGTACGAGTATCTCCGAGATGTAGCGGGGGAGGCCGAGCGGGGAGAGGAGGAGGGTGGCGGCGCGGGTGGTGGAGGTGATGAGGAGCATCTGGAAGAGGATGAGCGGGAGGGAGAAGTCGAGAGGGTTGTCGCCGGTCCAGATGCCGCTCATGGTGATCTTGCTCGGGTAGAAGCAGGAGAGGTGCGTCCTGTTCGGCGACATCAGGTGCTCCCATAGGTCCAACAGGGGGTCGCCCACCGCCGGCTGCGTCGTCATCGATCGTTTCCCGTCCTCGGCCGGCCGTTCTGCCAACTCCAACCCCGGCGACGGCCCGACGGCGGCGGCTTCACGGTCGACGGTGACGTAGCGATCGTTCGATGTACTGCATGCCGGGGGACGGAGAACCTGCGGTGAGGAGTGATTGTTGGGCCGTAATTTTGATAGCTCCTTGTTTCAGCCGGATGCATGCAACGCCATGTTGTGCATAATAACGACATGCCGATGCCCTCGGAAGCGGGCCGTGAATGGGTTCCCACACCACATGCGTATACATGGAGCTGCAGCATGAATGTTTTCTTTTCTTTTCTTTTTCCGTATAGCGTGAATCGAAATTTTGATCCAATCTCCACCGTCCTCTTTCTTTTAAAACTGTGATGATACAACATCTTAATTTTTTTTGCGAGTGAAATAATGTATTACTCAACTTAAGTAGTTCATACAATCAATCATAGCTAGCTCCATAGCATCCGAAGGACCCGAACCAATCCAAGTCATGGTTCTGCCTCCTACACGAGCAAATTTGGCTATGCTATCACTAACTTTATTTTGGCTACGATCAACATGAGTAATACAAGAATCACGAAGAGACATAAGGTGTCTAATCTCCATAATAAGCGACGAGTAGACCGATCTATCAACTTGAAAGCAACGATTGAATTCATTTCTATCTCCACTAGAAGGTCACTTCTCTGTACTGCGAACGACAGTCCTTCCATAAAAGCACTCAACTCCTCTTCGAGAGAATCCCGACATGAAAATAGTTTCCTTCATGAAGAAAATATGATCGCACCTTTGTCATCTCGAAGTACCATACCAGAACCTGTTGAGCCGTCATCACCATATGACCCATCCGTGGATAGCTTGACCCATCCAGATTTGGGAGCACTCCACTTAGGACAATTTTCTTTTATTATCGCATGTGGCCTGGCAGCAAAATTATCACATGATACAACTGATTTTCCCTTACTTGTTTCAGAGGAAAGGTCCACCTTAATGCCAATGATTGAATCAAGATAGCTCACCAAGAAACGCTTAGAGGCCTCCATGGGCGGCGGCGGTTTATGATGAACCACCTCGTTACGGATGTGCCACGCCTGCCAAAGCACCATAATGCTCTGTTTGGATGTTTGCATTGGGAGCCTTGGCATTGCATTGGGTTGAATACCAATATCAGAGTATATTCATATTGAGATTGAATGCCAATATTTTTGTTTGGATGGTTAGGTATTCAGAAGACATACTTGATATTGAGGTTGAATGCCAAATGTTGTTTGGATGATCAAAGTGAGAAATTGAGTGGAGACATGCTGGCCGCCGGAGATTGGGATGGAGGCGGGGCTGGGGGGTAGCGCCGGCTGCTGGAGCTTTGGGGTGGAGGTGGGCGAGATGGGCTACCTGCGCCTGGCTGCTGAAGCTCGGGGTGGATGCACGCTGGCCGCCGAATCTCGGTGTGGAAGCGGGGCGGGAGGGTGGCGTCGGCCGCTGGTGCTCGGCGTGGAGGCACGCCAGCCGTCGGAGCTCGGGGTGGAGGCGAGGCAGGAGGGTGGCACCGGCTGCAGGAGCTCGGGGTGGAGGTGGTCGGCTAGGCTACCTGCGCCTGGCCGCTGGAGCTCGCGGTGGAGGCAGGCCGGCCATCGGATCTCGGGGTGGAGGTGGGCGGGATGGGGTGCGTGCGCCACCGCCGTTCCTGGGCACTCACGGGCGAGACCTGTCTCGAGTGGGGATGGGAGGAACGATCCTGGCTGGTTTCCAATACCTACCGATGTCGAGCACTTACCCGTTGAATTGGGCTAGGCGTTTTTTGCGTTAGCAAAGCCTTGCTCGATATCGAGCCCGAATGCCACACACGAATGCCAAGGCCAACCAAACGGTGGCATTCGGGATATTCGGCCCACACGAATGCCAATACCCAATACCAGGCCTGAATGCTAACATCCAAAGGGAGCATAAGCAACATTGAACGCTCAATATCAGGAAGAGGCTGTAAAGCATGTAGCAACCATTCTTTCCCATTATTTTGCATGGTGCTTATACAAGGCAATGACCAAGCTTCTGCCATTACGTCCCAAAGAACCCTTGACAACGTACAGCGGCAGAGTGCATGAAAACTATCCTCGGATTCAGTTCCACATACCGGGCATAGATTATTTATTTCAAGGCCCCGAATATGTTTGTTTCTCCAAGTCGGAAGAGAGTCTATAGCCACACGCCAAGTAAAGTTCCGAACACTTGGGGGTATATCAGTGGACCAATGAATTGCTAGAAAGATCGCCGACCATCTAGGCGCAAACTTGAGCCAGTAGATGAGCTTCTATGTGCCTTCAAAACCGAACTGATAAGAGCTCCTAACAGAAAACACGCCGTACTTTCCTGGACCCCAAGCCAATGTGTCATCTCCTAGCCGTGGCGACACACGAATTTTCAAAATCTCTACAACATCCGCCGGAAGGAAATATTGTTGTAACAACGCAAGATTCCAGGAGCCATTCTCATTGAGAAAGTCCGAGACAAATCTGATTCTACGCATTCCTTGAATTGTTATTGATTTATAAGAGAAGGGTCATGGGATCCAATTATCATGCCACGCCTGTATACTCCTTCTGTTTCCCACCCTCAAGATCAGACCCTTTTTCAGAAGGTCAAGACCATATGCAATAGCTTGCCACGAAGAAGATGCATTCCCAAGAAACACAATATCTTCAAGTTTACCATCCGGATAATACCTGGCCTTCAAAACTTGTGCACATAAACTATTGGGTTTAGAAATCAGTCTCCATGCTTGCCGAGCTAATAGTGCTTGGTCGAAGATACGAAACCAGCCCCACCTTTGCATTTTGGTTGCATAAGTTCATCCCAAGCACGCCAATGAACTTTCCTTTTGCCCATCTCAGCTCCCCAATAAAAACCTCTTACCATCCTAGTAAGTTCATCGCAAACCGAAAAAGGTATCTTAAAAACTCCCATTGTATAAGTAGGTAAAGCCTGAGCGACATACTTAATGACAGTCTCCCTCCCAGGCTGGGCGAGGAGACCATCTCCCCACTGAATCAACCATTTTGTTAAACTCATCTGGATATTTTGAAAGCGCCCTTTTGACATGCGTCCATCAGGGGTAGGGAGACCAAGGTACTTCTCTTCAAAGACCAGACTAGTAACTTTAAGTACCTCTCTTACTTCCATTTGAGAATCAATAGGACAAGCAACACCAAAGAGAATAGAACACTTATCATAATTCAAACTTTGTCCTATTGCATTACTATAAAGATCCAATGCCATCTTCACTTTTTCGGACTGAACACGTGACGCCTCAAAAAATAACATAGTGTCGTCAGCAAATAGCATATGTGAAATCCCAGTAGCTCTTCTACACACCTTAACCAGAGTAATATCACCCAAAGACACATAATGCTTAAGAATTGCAGACAAGCCGTCAGCCACAAAAAGGAACAGAAATGGAGAAAGAGGATCGCCTTGCTGAAGCCCACGCGTCGGTGCAAATGAATCCAAGAGGGCCCGATTAAGTTTGACAGAATATCTCACTGATGTGACACAAGACATTATCCAGTCCACCCACCGGTGAGAGAAATTGAACTTTTGCATCACCTACTTCAAGAACTTTCAGTCCACCCTATCATAAGCCTTTGAGAGATCAAGCTTATACAACATCTTACTTCACGCCACCGAACAATCACCGACGGACGATCCAATTTTCTACTCCTAAAGGAGTCTGTAGGTCGTTTAGTTTATTCGCATGCAGTCATTAATGCCGAAACATCATCTTAGTTATTGATACGTCTCCAACGTATCTATAATTTTTGATTGCTCCATGCTATATTATCTACTGTTTTGGGCAATATTGGGCTTTATTATCCACTTTTATATTATTTTTGGGACTAACCTATTAACCGGAGGCCCAGCCCAGATTTGCT
This sequence comes from Triticum aestivum, assembly GCF_018294505.1. Lineage (NCBI taxonomy): Eukaryota > Viridiplantae > Streptophyta > Magnoliopsida > Poales > Poaceae > Triticum > Triticum aestivum. The sequence goes on along the minus strand of NC_057809.1, from coordinate 549,339,786 downwards.
GTTTTATGCCTATTTCGGTGTTTTGAAGAAAAGGAATATCAGACGGAGTCGAAATGGAACGAAATCAACTGGAGAAGTTATTTTTGGAAGGAAACACACCTGATGGACTTGGACCCCATGTCAGAAGATACGGGAGCTGCCCACGAGGGTGGGGGGCGCGCCCACCCCCTAGGGCGCCCCCCCCCCCCGTCTCGTGGGGCCCCCGTGGCTCCCCTGACGTGCTTCTTCTGCCTATATAACTCCATATACCCTAAAACTTCCAGAACGCAAGATAGATCGGGAGTTCCGCCGCCAGAAGCCTCCGTAGCCACCAAAAGTCAATCGGGACCCTATTCCGGCACCCTGTCGGAGGGGGCAATCCCTCTCCGGTGGCCATCTTCATCATCCCGGCGCTCTCCATGACGAGGAGGGAGAAGTTCTCCCTCGGGGCTGAGGGTATGTACCAGTAGCTATGTGTTTGATCTCTCTCTCTCATGTTCTTGATTTGGCACGATCTTGATGCATCGCGAGATTTGCTATTATAGTTGGATCTTATGTTTCTCCTCCCCCTCTACTCTCTTGTAATGAATTGAGTTTCCCCTTTGAAGTTATCTTATCGGATTGAGTCTTTAAAGATTTGAGAACACTTGATGTATGTCTTGCCGTGGATATCTATGGTGACAATGGGATATCATGTGATTCACTTGATGTATGTTTTGGTGACCAACTTGCGGGTTCCGCCCATGAACCTATGCATAGGGGTTGGCACATGTTTTTGTCGTGATTCTCCGGTAGAACTTTGGGGCACTCTTTGAGGTCCTTTGTGTTGGTTGAATAGATGAATCTGAGATTGTGTGATGCATATCATATAATCATGCCCACAGATACTTGAGGTGACATTGGAGTGTCTAGGTGACATTAGGGTTTTGGTTGATTTGTGTCTTAAGGTGTTATTCTAGTACGAACTCTAGGGCTGTTTGTGACACTTATAGGAATAGCCCAACGGATTGATTGGAAAGAATAACTTTGAGGTGGTTTCATACCCTACCATAATCTCTTCGTTCGTTCTCCGCTATTAGTGACTTTGGAGTGACTCTTTGTTGCATGTTGAGGGATAGTTATGTGATCCAATTATGCTATTATTGTTGAGGCAACTTACACTAGCGAAAGTATGAACCCTAGGCCTTATTTCCTATCATTGCAATATCGTTTACGCTCACTTTTATCACTTGCTACCTTGCTGTTTTTATTATTTCAGATTACAAAAACTATTATCTACTATCCATATTGCACTTGTATCACCATCTCTTCGCCGAACTAGTGCACCTATGCAATTTATCATTGTATTGGGTGTGTTGGGGACACAAGAGACTCTTTGTTATTTGGTTGCAGGGTTGCTTGAGAGAGACCATCTTCATCCTACGCCTCCTACGGATTGATAAACCTTAGGTCATCCACTTGAGGGAAATTTGCTACTGTCCTACAAACCTCTGCACTTGGAGGCCCAACAACGTCTACAAGAAGAAGGTTGTGTAGTAGACATCAAGCTCTTTTATGGCGCCGTTGCCGGGGAGGTTAGCGCTTGAAGGTATATCTTTAGATCTTGCAATTGAGTCTTTTAGTTTCTTGTTTTATCACTAGTTTAGTTTATAAAAGAAAACTATATAAAAAATGGAATTAAGTTTGTCTCATACGCTTCACGTTTTTAATATCTTTCGTAAGTATGATGGAAAGGATAATTGTGCTCAAGTGCTAGAAGAAGAAATCTATAAAATGTTTGGCACTAAATATTTGAATGATGAGCATGATTGCAATGTTGTTAGTATGAATTTCTTGAATATCCATGATGCTAATGATATGCAAAGCCACAAGCTTGGGGAAGCTATGTTTGATGAAGATGATATTTTTTGTCCCCCAAGTTTTGATGAGCAAATTTATTATGATGAAAGCATGCCTCCTATTTATGATGATTATATTGATGAAAGTGGATTTGGAGAGGTCATGACTTTATTTTGTGATGAATCCACTATTTCGGAAAAGGTTCCAATTGATTATGAGAACAAAGTTGCTATCTATGATGATTATTGTGATGACTTGTATGCTATAAAGAATAATGATATCCATGAAACTTGTCGTCATGATTTTAGTTTTCAATTGGATTATGCCTCACATGATAATTATTTTGTTGAGTTTGCTCCCACTATTATTCATGAGAAGAATTTTGCTTATGTGGAGAGTAATTAAATTTCTATGCTTATAGATCATGAAAAGAATGCTTTAGGTGCTGGTTATATTGTTGAATTCATTCATGATGCTACTGAAAATTATTATGAGGGAGGAACATATGCTTGTAGGAGTTGCAATAATATCAAGTTTCCTCTCTATGTGCTTAAAATTTTGAAGTTATGCTTGTTTTGCTCTCCTATGCTAGTTGATTATTGTTCACATAAATTGTTTGCTCACAAAATCCCTATGCATAGGAAGAGTGCTAGACTTAAATGTTCTAGTCATATTCTTCATGATGCTCTCTTTATGTTTCAATTCTTATCCTTTCTGTGAGCATCATTGAAATCATCATGCCTAGCTAGGGGCATTAAACGATAGCGCTTGTTGGGAGGCAACACAATTTTATTTTAGCTCCTTGCTTTTTGTTCCTGTTTAATAATAAATAATTCATCTAGCCTCTGTTTAGATGTGGTTTTATGTGTTTAATTAGTGTTTGTGCCAAGTAGAACCTTTGGGAAGACTTCGGGAAAGTCTTTGCGATCATGCTGTAAAAACAGAAACTTTAGCGCTCATGAGAACTGCTGCCATTTTTATTTGGAGAGTGATATTTAGTTAATTATTTCTGAAGATAATTAATAGATAAATTCCTCAGGTCCAGCAATTTATTTGAGAATTTTATGAGTTCCAGAAGTATACGTTTGATCCATATTACTACAGAATGTTCTGTTTTTGACAGATTCTGTTTTTCATGTGTTGTTTACTTATTTTGATGAATCTATGGCTAGTAAAAGAGTTTATAAACCATAGATAAGTTGGAATACAGTAGGTTTAACACCAATATAAATAAATAATGAGTTCATTACAGTACCTTGAAGTGGTGATTTATTTTCTTATACTAACGGAGCTTACGAGTTTTCTATTAAGTTTTGTGTTGAGAAGTTTTCAAGTTTTGGGTAAGGATTCGATGGACTATGGAATAAGGAGTGGCAAGAGTCTAAGCTTGGGGATGCACAAGGCACCCCAAGGTAATATTCAAGGATAGCCAAGAGCCTAAGCTTGGGGATGCCCTGGAAGGCATCCCCTCTTTCGTCTTCGTTCATCGGTAACTTTACTTGGAGCTATATTTTTATTCGCCACATGATATGTGTTTTGCTTGGAGCGTCAATTTATTTTGTTAGTATTTGCTTTCTGTTATTTAGAACAATGTTTTGCATCTTTTATTTCAATAAAAGTGGCATTGATAGCCTTTACTATGCCTATGTTACAAGTATACATGTTGCTGTTTGAAAACAAAAAGTTTACCTCTGTTGCAATAATTCCCTAGAAAAGTCAGAATGTGATAAAATGTTGAAACCTTTTGCATATTAAGCTCTGGTAAATTTACTACAGTGAGAATTTTCTTTCATAATTTTTGGATCTAGGTATGGATGTTGCTGCATTCTTTACAGACTATCCTGTTTAGGCAGATTGCTGTTATGTTTGCATTGTTTGCATATGTTTGCTTCTTTAATGATTCTATTTGAGGATAGGACTATTAAATATGCATAGGCATTTAGTATGCAATGTTGAATAATAATTTTAGTGATTTGCTAGAGTAGAGTATGATAAGGTTTTGGCAATGGTTTATACTAACTTATCTCACGAGTCCTTGTTGAGTTTTGTGTGGATGAAGCTTTTGAGATTTAGGGAGACCGTGATATGAGAGGAATTAAGGAGACACAAAAGCTCAAGCTTGGGGATGCCCAAGGCACCCCAAGATAATATTTCAAGAAGTCTCAAGCATCTAAGCTTGGGGATGCCCCGGTTGGCATCCCACCTATCTTCTTCAACAATTATCGGTTAGTTTCAGTTGATCCTAAGTTTTTGCTTCTTCACATGATGTTTGCTATTCTTAGATGTCATTTTATTTTGCTATGCTTGCTGTTTGAATAGAATTCCAAGATCTGAAATTATTAAATGTTAGAGAGTCTTCACATAGTTGCATAATTATTCGACTACTCATTGATCTTCACTTATATCTTTCGGAGTAGTTTGTCATTTGCTCTAGTGCTTCACTTATATCTTTTAGAGCATGGTGGTAGTTTTATTTTGAAGAAATAGATGAACTCTCATGCTTCACTTATATTATTTTGAGAGTCTTAAATAGCATGGTAATTTGCTTAAAATCCTAATATTCTAGGTATTCAAGAATAATAAAAATTCTCTTATGAGTGTGTTGAATACTAAGAGAAGTTTGATGCTTGATGATTGTTTTGAGATATGGAGATGGTGATATTAGAGTCCTGCTAGTTGAGTGGTTATGAATTTGAGAGATACTTGTGTTGAAGTTTGTGATTCCCGTAGCATGCACGTATGGTGAACCGTTATGTAACAAAGTCGGAGCATGAGGTGTTTATTGATTGTCCTCCTTATGAGTGACGGTCGGGGACGAGCGATGGTCTTTTCCTACCAATCTATCCCCCTAGGAGCATGTGTGTAGTACTTTGTTTCGATAACTAATAGATTTTTGCAATAAGTATGTGAGTTCTTCATGACTAATGTTGAGTCCATGGATTATACGCACTCTCACCCTTCCACCTTTGCTAGCCTCTCTAGTACCGCTCAACTTTCACCGGTACCATAAACCCACCATATACCTTCCTCAAAACAGCCACCATACCTACCTATTATGGCATTTCCATAGCCATTCCGAGATATATTGCCATGCAACTTTCCACCGTTCTGTTTATTATGACACGCTTCATCATTGTCATATTGCTTAGCATGATCATGTAGTTGACATCGTATTTGTGGCAAAGCCACCGTTCATAATTCTTTCATACATGTCACTCATGCATCATTGCACATCCCGGTACACCACCGGAGGCATCCATATAGAGTCATACTTTGTTCTAGTATCGAGTTGTAATCATTGAGTTGTAAATAAATAGAAGTGTGATGATCATCATTCAATAGAGCATTGTCCCAAAAAAAGGAAGGCCAAAAAAAGAGAAAGGCCATAAAAAAAGAAAGGCCAAATAAAAAAATAATAATAAAAAGGGGCAATGCTACTATCATTTTTCCACACTTGTGCTCCAAAGTAGCACCATGTTCTTCATATAACGAGTCTCATATATTGTGCTTCAAAGTAGCACCATGTTCTTCATATAGAGAGTCTCTTGTTTTGTCATTTTCATATACTAGTGGGAATCTTTCATTATAGAACTTGGCTTGTATATTCCAGTAATGGGCCTCCTCAAGTGCCCTAGGTCTTCATGAGCAAGCAAGTTGGATGCACACTCACTAGTTTCTTTTGCTGAGCTTTCATACATTTATAGCTCTAGTGCATCCGTTGCATGGCAATCCCTACTCACTCACATTGATATCTATTGATGGGCATCTCCATAGCCCGTTGATACGCCTAGTTGATGTGAGACTATCTTCCCCCTTTTTTTGTCTTCTCCACAACCACCATTCTATTCCACCTATAGTGCTATATCCATGGCTCACGCTCATGTATTGCGTGAAGATTGAAAAAGTTTGAGAACATCAAAAGTCTGAAACAATTGCTTGGCTTGTCATCGGGGTTGTGCATGATTTAAATATTTTGTGTGGTGAAGATGGAGCATAGCCAAACTATATGATTTTGTAGGGATAGCTTTCTTTGGCCGTGTTATTTTGAGAAGAAATAATTGCTTTATTAGTATGCTTGAAGTATTATTATTTTTATGTCAATATTAAACTTTTGTCTTGAATCTTTCGGATCTGAATATTCATATCACAAGTAAGAAGAATTACATTGAAATTATGCCAACTAGCTTTCCACATCAAAAATTATCTTTTTATCATTTACCTACTCGAGGACGAGCAGGAATTAAGCTTGGGGATGCTTGATACGTCTCCAACGTATCTATAATTTTTGATTGCTCCATGCTATATTATCTACTGTTTTGGGCAATATTGGGCTTTATTATCCACTTTTATATTAACCGGAGGCCCAGCCCAGATTTGCTGTTTTATGCCTATTTCAGTGTTTTGAAGAAAAGGAATATCAGACAGAGTCGAAACGGAACGAAATCAACTGGAGAAGTTATTTTTGGAAGGAAACACACCTGATGGACTTGGACCCCACGTCAGAAGATACGGGAGCTGCCCACGAGGGTGGGGGGCGCACCCCCTGTCTCATGGGGCCCCCATGGCTCCCCTGACATGCTTCTTCTGCCTATATAACTCCATATACCCTAAAACTTCCAGAACGCAAGATAGATCAGGAGTTCCGCCGCCAGAAGCCTCCGTAGCCACCAAAAGTCAATCGGGACCCTGTCCCGGCACCCTGCCGGAGGGGGCAATCCCTCTCCGGTGGCCATCTTCATCATCCCGGTGCTCTCCATGACGAGGAGGGAGTAGTTCTCCCTCGGGGCTGAGTGTATGTACCAGTAGCTATGTGTTTGATCTCTCTCTCTCTCTCGTGTTCTTGATTTGGCACGATCTTGATGGATCGCGAGCTTTGCTATTATAGTTGGATCTTATGTTTCTCCTCCCCCTCTACTCTCTTGTAATGAATTGAGTTTCCCCTTTGAAGTTATCTTATCAGATTGAGTCTTTAAAGATTTGAGAACACTTGATGTATGTCTTGTCATGGATATCTGTGGTGATAATGGGATATCACGTGATTCACTTGATGTATGTTTTGGTGACCAACTTGCGGGTTTCACCCATGAACCTATGCATAGGGGTTGGCACATGTTTTCGTCGTGATTCTCCGGTAGAACTTTGGGGCACTCTTTGAGGTCCTTTGTGTTGGTTGAATAGATGAATCTGAGATTGTGTGATGCATATCGTATAATCATGCCCACGGATACTTGAGGTGACATTAGAGTATCTAGGTGACATTAGGGTTTTGGTTGATTTGTGTCTTAAGGTGTTATTCTAGTACGAACTCTAGGGCTGTTTGTGACACTTATAGGAATAGCCCAACGGATTGATTGGAAAGAATAACTTTGAGGTGGTTTCGTACCCTACCATAATCTCTTCGTTCATTCTCCGCTATTAGTGACTTTGGAGTGACTCTTTGTTGCATGTTGAGGGATAGTTATGTGATCCAATTATGCTATTATTGTTGAGGGAACTTACACTAGCGAAAGTATGAACCCTAGGCCTTATTTCCTATCATTGCAATATCGTTTACGCTCACTTTTATCACTTGCTACCTTGCTGTTTTTATTATTTCAGATTACAAAAACTATTATCTACTATCCATATTGCACTTGTATCACCATCTCTTCGGCGAACTAGTGCACCTATACAATTTACCATTGTATTGGGTGTGTTGGGGACACAAGAGACTCTTTGTTATTTGGTTGCAGGGTAGTTTGAGAGAGACCATCTTCATCCTACGCCTCCTACGGATTGATAAACCTTAGGTCATCCACTTGAGGGAAATTTGCTACTGTCCTACAAACCTTTGCACTCGGAGGCCCAACAACGTCTACAAGAAGAAGGTTGTGTAGTAGACATCAGTTATATATTGTCCAATTTCTGCCTTGCACACAGTCACATGCAATTAATTAGCCAGACCAGTTAATTACATGTGTTCATTAGCTAAACAGTTAATACGTCCATTTAATTTAAAAAGTATAATCGAGCATTACACGAAAAATTCACATAGTTGTGAAGAGTATTTCTTTTGGACAGAAGGATCATATTAATTATACAGAGTGTAATTATTTCAACTGGATGATCTCTACTCCGAAAGGGGAAGTTCATAGGTCGTTTCGTTCATTCGCACGCAACCCAAAAAATCGTCTTAGTCATATCTTGCCCAATTTCTGCCTTGCCCACAGTTGCATGCAATTAATTCACCAGATCAGTTAATTATGTGTGTTAATTAGCTAGACGGTTAATAGGCCCATTTAATTTGGAAAACATAATCGAGTGTTGGACGAAAAAATCACATTAATTATGAAGAGTATCTTTTTTGGATGTAAGCATCATATTAATTATAGAGTATAATTATTTCAACGGGAGGATCATGTTAATTATGAAAAGTATTATCGAGCGTTTGACAGTAGGATCACTTTAATTATGTGCAATATTTTTTTGGACTGAAGGATCACGTTAATTATGAAAAGTTTAATCAAGTGTTTAACAGAAGGACCACTTTAATTACCGAGAGTATCATTCTTTGGATGTGAGTATCACATTAATTATGATAAGTATTATCAGGCCTAGAACGGGAGGGTCACGTTAATTATGAAAAGTATCACCCAATCATTAATGTAAAACAGTTTGTCAACCACACACCGAAACAATTTAGAAATCAAGCCATTAATGCAATTTAATTATGTGTGCAATTAATTAATTTCATTTAAGTAGATATTTTTTTGCGACAAATCAGTTATGAAATAAAGGCATTAATGCAATTAATTGTTTGGTCAAACTTAATTAGGATGCAGATAATTAATAGTATGAAGTTTTTTCAACTCTCTACTATTAAAGGGGAGTTGGGGACTGTACCTGGTATTCACAACTCCCCTCCGTTTGACCCCCCTACGAAAACCATCTGCCCACACCTCCCCACACGCACAAGAAAAACCACCTCCATTGCCTCATGAAAAAAGAGAACAAAAAACAAATAGAAAAAGATCATCCTCCTCCCGACCCCCTCCCCCGATGATCTGTTGCCTGCCGCACCGCCGGGCTGGCAACTGGCATCCTCTAAAACAATGACACGCCTCGGCATTGATCTGATGTCACCGTCGTGCATCATCTGATGAGGTGCCCAAGGACATCGCCTCAGGGTACATCCGGTCGAGAGGCAATTGCGAGAAGAGTCTTCACCGAATCGATGTCCCTCATACCATATTCCTATCCATGCATTATTTCCATTGTGTGGCAAGTGCTGCAGCAGACGTCCAGACGAGCATAGATAAATAAACCTGTAGCCACCATCCTGAGAGCATAAAGCGGGTTGTGGGGAATCTGCACACGATGGTGTGACACCAATGGATGGGGTCATGTGTCGAGCTCGGAAGGAGCCACCATGGATGGCCACTTCAACGACCTCCCTCAGCAGGTACCATCACACACATCTCCAAGTAGACCGCTACCTGCATCTTCCTAACCCAATCAACATTGTAATTGATTGATGCCATCTACAACATGTTCCACAAAAAGTTATTGATAATTGAAATGTCGGTACATCTCTACTCCTAAAGGGGGAGTCCGTAGGTCGTTTCATTCGTTCGCACGCAGCCATTAATGCCGAAACATCGTCTTAGTCATATCTTGCCATTCCTACCTTGCCCGCAGTTGCATGGAATTAATTAGCTAGACCGGTTAATTACACGTGTTAATTAGCTAGATAGTTAATAGGTCCGTTTAATTTGGAAAGTATAACCGAGCATAGAAAAATCACATTAATTATGAGGAGTGTCTTTTTTGGATCTAAGGATCATATTAATTATAAAGTTATAATTATTTGAATGGGAGGATAATATTAATTATGAAAAGTATTATCGAGCGTTTGATAGGAGGGTCACTTTAATTATAGGGAATATTTTTTTAGACTAAAGGATCACATTAATTATGAAAAATTTAATTGATTGTTTAATGGAAGGACCAGTTTAGTTGCGGAGAGTATCATTCTATGGATGTGAGTATCACATTAATTATGAAAAATATTATCAAGCCTAGCACGGGTGGATCACATTAATTATGAAAAGTATCAGCAAGTCATTAATGCAAAGTAATTTGTGAACCAAACACCGAATCAATTTAGAAATCAAGCCATTAATGCAATTAATTAGCCATACAATTAATTACACGTGCAATTAATTAATTATATTTAAGTAGAGATTTTTTCGCGACAAATCAGTTGTGAAATAAGGGCATTAATGAAATTAATCATTTAGTCAGACTTAATTAGGATGCAGATAATTTATAGTAGGAAGTTTATTTAACCGTGTCTCTACTATTAAAGCGGAGTTGGAAATTGTACGTGGTACGCCCAACTCCCCTCCCCTTGATCCGCCCTACGAAAACCATCTCCCCGCACTTTCCCACACACATACAAGGAAAAAAGAAAAGATAAAACAAATAGAAAAAGATCGTCCTCCTCCCGACCCTCCCCCGATGATTGTTACCCAGCGCACCGCCGGGCTGGCATCCTATGAAACAATGACACACCTCAGCGTTGATCCGACGTCATTGTCGGGCGTCATCAGATGAGGTGCCCAAAGGGAGCGCCTCAAAGTAGACCCGGTCGAGAAGCAGTTACGAGAAGAGTCTTCACCCAATCAATGTCCCTCATACCATCTTCCTATCCGTGCATTAGTTCCATCATGCGACAAGTGTTGCAGCACACATCGAGACGAGCACAGATAAATAAACCCAGCAGACACCACCCTGAGAGCATAAAGCGGGTTCTAGGGAAGCTGAACATGTTGGTGTGACACTAATGGATGGGGTCATGTGTCACGCTCGGAAGGAGGCCACCATGGATGGACACTTCAACGACCTCCCTCGGCAGGTACCATCACACACATCTCCAAGTAGACCGCTACCTACAACTTCCTAACCCAATCAACATTGTAATTGATTGATGTCAACTGCAACATGTTCCATCAAAAGCTACTGATAATTGAAAGCTGCTGATAACTGAAATGTCGATATATCTCTACTCCTAAAGGGGGAGTGTGTAGGTCGTTTAGTTTGTTCGCACGCAGCCATTAATGCTGAAATATCGTCTTAGTCATATCTTGCCCAATTCCTACCTTGCCCATAGTTGCATGCAATTAATTAGTCAAGCTGATTAATTACGTGTGTTAATTAGCTATATAATTAATAGGTCCATTTAATTTTAAAAGTATAATCGAGCGTTTGACGGAAAATTCAGATTAATTATGAAGATTATCTTTTTTTGAATGCAAGGATCATACTAATTGTAAAGAGTATAATTATTTGAACGGGAGGATCATGTTAATTATGTAAAGTATTATCGAGCGTTAGACAGTAGGGTCACTTTAATTATGAGGAATATATTTTTCGGACTAAAGGATCACGTTAATTATGAAAAGTTTAGTCGAGTGATTAACAGAAGGACCACTTTAATTATAGAGAGTATCATTCTTTGGATGTAAGTATCACATTAATTACAAAAAGTATTATCAAGCCTAAAATGGGAGGATCACAGAAATTATCAAAAATATCACCTCGTCATTAATACAAAACAATTAGTAAACAAAACACCAAATCAATTTAGAAATCAAGCCATTCGTGCAATTAATTATTCCGATAATTAATTACACGTGCAATTAATTAACTCTATTTAAGTAGATATTTTTTCGCAACAAATTAGTTATGAAATAAAGGCATTAATGCAAGTAATTATTTAGTTAGACTTAATTGGGATGCAGATAATTAATAGTAGAAGTTTTTTCAACCATGTCTCTACTATTAAAGGGGAGTTGGGGACTATAAGTGGTATGCCCAAGTCCCGTCCCCTTGACCCCCCTTACGAAAACCATCTATCCGCACCTCCCCACACGCACAAGAAAACCCACCTCCTTTGCGTCACAAAAAAGAAAAGAAAGAACAAACATAAAAAGATTGTCCTCCCCCTCCCCCCTGCACGACGATATACTAGCTACCTGCCGTCGGGTTGGCATCCTCTGAAACAATGATATGCTTCAGTGTTGATCCGGTGTCACTGGCATGCGTCATCAGATGAGGTGCCCAAGGAGAGCGCCTCACGGTATATCCGGTCAAGAGGCAGTTGGGAGAAGAGTCTTTGCCCAATCGATGTCCCTCATACCATCTTCCTATCCATGCATTATTTCATCACGCGACAAGTGCAGCAGCGGACATCCAGACGAGCACAGATAAATAAACCTAGCAACAATCACCCTAAGAGCATAAAGCGGGTTGTGGGGAATCTACACACGTTGGTGTGACGCCAATGGATGGTGTCATGTGCCGAGCTCGGAAGGAGGCTGCCATGGATGGACACTTGAACGACCTCCCTCAGTAGGTACCATCCCACACATCTCCATGTAGACCGCTACCTGCATCTTCCTAACCCAATCAATCTTGTAATAGACTGATGTCATCTGCAACATGTTCCACCAAAAGCTATTGATTACTGAAATGTTGGTATATCTCAACTTCTAAAGGGAGAGTCCATAGGTTGTTTCTTTCGTTCGCATGCAGCCATTAATGCTGAAACATTATCTTAGTCATATCTTGCCCAACTCCCGCCTTGCCCAAAGTTGAGTGCAATTATTTAGCCACACAGGTTAATTATGTGTGTTAATTAGCTAGACAGTTAATCGGTTCGCTTAATTTGAAAACTATAATCAAGTGTTGGACAAAAAATCACATTGATTATGAAAAATATATATTTTTGGATGCAACAATCATATTAATTATAAAGACTATAATTATTTGAACGGGAGGATCATGTTAATTATGGAAAGTATTATCGAGCGTCTGACAATAGGGTCACTTTAATTATGGGAATATTTTTTGGACTGAGAGGATCATGTTAATTATTAAAAGTGTAATCGAGTGATTAACGAAAGGACCACTTTAATTATGAAGAGTATCATTCTATGGATGTGAGTATCACATTAATTATGAAAAGTATTATCAAACCTAGAATGGGAGGATCACATTAATTATGAAAAGTATCAGCAAGTCATTAATGCAAAATAATTTGTAAACCGATGTCAATAGAAACGACACCTATGGGGTCACTGGGATCCCTTCTACGGTTGGCAAGCGCGAGGTTGTGCAAAGAGCGGGTCTGACAGGAAGCACACGGATCATTTACCCAGGTTCGGGCCGCGAAGATGCGTAATACCCTAGTCCTACTTTGGTGGATGTATTTGAGTGTTCTTGTGTTCTTGAGCTAGCTACAGGATGCAACTTTGCCCAAAAGAGCCGAATCCCTCTCCTGGTCGCCTCAGGCATCCTTTTATAGGCACAAAGGGGTCGCCACAGTGGCACACAGGAGGTGGAAAGGTCTACAGTCGATGAGCCTATCCTCTGGAACCGTCGGACGAATGCATTTAATGCACTGCCGACGTGCCCCCTTTGCTTTATCGGGGACACCAGGGAAGCACGTCCCAGCTGTTGCCGCCTTGCCTGGCCTTGACACGCGTCCGAGCTGATGGGGCGTCGTGGCGCCATGTTGGCTGGCCGCTGGGCTGGTGTGGTGGTGGAGTCTTCAGGAAGACTTGCATGCCACCACGCAGGAGCTTGCTGGGTTGGTGTAGAGGCCGCTCGTCACCACGCAGGCGCCTGCTCAACTGGTTGAGCTGGCAGCTGCATGGGGACGGGGTGGAGTCTTGGCTGGCGCAGGCCTGGCAGTGGCCCTGCTGATGCCCTAGGCAAGGATCTTGCCGGGGGCCCGACAAGGGTCTTGCCATGGCGTTGCTGTCATCCCTGACAAGAGTCTTGCCTGGGGTCTTTTGGATTTCCTCGGCTAGGATCCTGCCGAGGGTCGCCGTCTTCTGGGCCTCATTCTAACTCATATGTTTATGATCTTGACGAAGATTTGCATGCCACCACAGAGGCGCCTCCCGAGCCTTGGCTCCAATGTAGTTGATTGGGTTGGAGCCTGTGGGCTCAAGGGTGGCTCGCTCTACCGGAGTTGGGAAAGTTGCCCTGGCAAGGCCCTTGTCGGGGCTACAGAGGCTTCCTCGGCAAGGATCTTGCCGAGGGAGTCCACCTCGCCCTCTTGCTCTCATGCACTTCTGGTCTTGGCGTCACCTTGGTTGTCTTGTGCTTCGGCTTCTCTCCGGCTTCCCTCCTCTGCCATGTTAAGTGTGGCCGCGGTGCGTGGCTCTGACTGCCCGTGCACAAGTAAAGGGGTCAAAAGGAGAGCCCCTACTTTTGTACACCGACAGGAGCCCCCGGGCCTGGACCACACATAAGTGCGACGCGTTGTTGGGCTAGGCCCAAAACGGTGCGCGGGCAGGTGGGGCGGATTTTATCGTAGCAACATCTCGTCCGCTGCACTTCCCCATGACCCGCGTTGAACGCGTGACATGGAGGGTCGTGCGTGACATGGGGGTCATGCGTGGGGCGGTTCCCGCACGCATGCATCACATCGTGGTAAAGAGGCGGCCCGCTCCTTCGTCGTAAAAAGGAAACGGCCGCGAGCACGCTGCTCATTTACCCCCTGTGTCTTCTCCAATCTCAGAGCCGCCGTTCCTTCCTTCTTCGTCCTCATGCCCCTGCTCGTCGCCGCTGCACTTTCGCTGCCCTTTCCCTTCCACCATTCGCAGCCGCCATGGAACCCAAGACTGGCAAGGGCAAGGGAGCAGCTAAGAGCGCCGGAGGGGTGGAGCCGCCAGAGAATGAGTTGGCAGCGCGGCGGACGGAGCTCGCTCACTTTCCCTTGATGGTCGATGCGGCCCACCTTCGAGACCACTTCAAGCCGCTGTGGGGGGTCAATACGGGGGGAGAGATGATGGGGCATCCTGCCACACGCGTCATCCCCGCCAACTGCGGCAAAGCCGCCCCGAATCGGTATCAGTTCTTCGTCGATTACCTCTCCTGCGGCCTCTGCCCCCTTCTTTGATTTCTTCAATGACATCATGCATACCTTCATCTTCCACCTCCTGGATTTCACCCCAAATGCCATGGCGTGCATGGCTCTTTTCGCCCATCTCTGCGAGGGCTTCGCCAGAGTGCATTCCAACACGGCGCTCTTCCGCCACTACTTCTTCCCTCAGATCCAGCAGGGAGGCGCCATCTCTGGTTGTGTCACCTGGATCCCAAGGTCCAAGGGGACATACCCGAAGGGCACTCAAAAGGAGAGGTGGGAGGAGTGGCGGGGCCGGTGGTGCTGGATCGAAGAGGAGGATCCACAAGAGTTTTGCCGGGTGCGCCAGGCGCCACCGGTTCGCGGAAACGACTGGAGTAGTGTCGACGCTGACGACGCGAAGCTCACGGTCCCCACCACCAGAATTCTTTGCCTCACCGAGGCCGGGCTCACCCTTGAGATGATTGGGGCGGATTTCATCCACCGCCAAATCGCTCCGCTGCAAAACAAGGGGAGGCTGGCCTGGCTCTTCAGGAACGCGGCGAACATCATGCGACTCCGCCCTGGCCTCAACCACAACTTCACCGTGCTGGCGCATGCTCATTTCTGCCAGTGGCTCTTCCAGCTCAACATGGACCGCAACGACAAGGCCGAGAGGTCCGGCAAGGCCGCGAAGGCCAGCAAGGACGCCAAGGGGCCCTTGTTTGGGTTGCTGGCGGGGGTGGTCCTGCTGAGCAATAACTCGCGCCGAAGCAACATCATCGCCATGATGCCAGAGTTCAATGCGCACGGCCTCGTCCCGAATTGGGCCGAGCTGCCGGAGGATCAAGTGCAAGAGTTTTTTGACACCCTGGAGGAGAAGTACATCCATGAGGAGCCGCGGCTTGTCCAGGACACCACCCAGGCAGAGCTGGACTACATCGCCGCCAGGGTGGCGGAGGCGGAGCTCACCAGGGAGGCCGGTAGCACCGGCGGCATGGAGAACAAAGCCGCGGCGGCCTAAGAGGAGAACAAGCTCGCCCAGTGGGCGGAGTCCACTGGGCAGGCCAATAGTGCCGGCACCGGGGTTCCTCTTGTTGGAGATGATGACGACGAGCCATCCGAGGAGGAGGCTGAAGCTGTCGAGCCCCCAGCCATGGGGAAAGGGCGAGTCCTGCGACGGGCCAGCTCTGGCGAGCCGGTTCGGTCCGGCAGGGCCGTGCCACTCCGGCAAGCCCAGGAGACGTCCGCACGCCAAACGAGGGCCGCAGCAGCGAAGAAATTGGTGAAGGCCGCGGTGGCGAAGAAGAAAGCATCTGCTTCTTCTTCGTCTAAGCGTTCCCCAACTCCACCTGCTTCCCCTCCTCCTGCAGATGACGACACGGAGGTCTTCTTCGACATCGGGTCTCTCAGCTCGAGGAGGAAGAGAAAAGCAGCGGAAGAAGAAACGGAGGGCGAGTAAGTGCTTGAACTCTTGTCATCTCCGTCCCTCCAGGCCGTATCTCTTTTTTTGACTTGTCTTCATCTTGGCAGGGATACAGAGACACTGGTCTAGAGGGTGAGGAGGGCCAGGTCTTCGGCGGGCACCTCTAAGGCACCACTGGTGGTGGTGAGCAGCCCGGACAGCAGCCCCCGGCACAGCCCCCAGCGTAAGCTCATCACCCGCCCCTCGTCAACGTGTGTTGGGGGTACGATCCTTGGTGCTGACCTTGCCGTGATCGCAGGAGGAGGACAATAGCAGGGGGAGCCACTGAGGGTCACCCCCAACACGTCGCCTCCGTCAACCACGCCGCCCCGAGGGGCGTCCCCGGCAAGGGAGCCAAGCACCGAGCCCATGCACACAGAGGAGGAGGAGAACTTGGGCGCCGGCGGCTCCACCTTGGCGCCAAATGTTGGCGAGGAAGGGGCTACTTCTTCCCAGCCCGACATGGGTACATTATTTGCCTCTCATCCCTGCCCTTTCTTCTTTTTTCCGAATCTTTATCTTGGATTTGCTTCATCCCCTTCTCTATGTCCAGTTCCTCCGTCGGCGGACCTGGAGGACATAGACATCGTCATCAAGGACGTAGCCAAGGCCGCCGAGGCGGAGGCCGAGAAGATCGCCGCCGAGGAGGCCGCCAAGGGCACGACTGAGGACGCTGCCAAGGAGCCTGCCGGGGAGCCCGACAAGGCTACTGCCGAGGAGGCCGGCAAGCCGGCTGCCGAGGAGGAGGTGGCTGATGACCAGCCTTCCTCCTCCGCTGCCTCTGGCTCCGGCAGGTAGCTGAGGGTGAGCGACAACCTTTTTTTCCACCTCCCAGTGGCATCGAGCTCCAGGGCGCCCATTGAGAGGGAGGTGTTCTACGAGGAGGTGCTTGCCGCCGCCGGGCTCGAGGTCGTTGATGAGCCAAGCACCGGTGGTGACGGTTCTCAGGAGGAGCGGCTTCTCCAGGCCATGGGCACCAGCTTTCGGAAGCTCCAGGCGCTCCATCGCGCCCGCCTGGACAAGGCCAAGTCCAGGATGGCAACGGTGGACAAGGCGGAGGCGGACCTCAAGGGACGCGTTGCCGAGGCGCAGACTTGGTACCGCCAAGCCTGTGAGGAGCTGAAGGCCGCCCAGGCCGATGAGTCCCGGAGGCTTTGCCGGGGTGCCATGACCAAGGTTCTCACCAAGGTGGCGCACTGGAATTCCAACTTCGACTTCGACGCCGCGCTGGAGAGCTTGCCGGAGGATGTAGACCTCGTGATGCTCAAGGAGCATATCAAGCCCATCATCAGCCTCATAGGCGGAATCGAGAGGGTGGAGGGCCAGCGCTGGGACTAGGCACCCCGTTTCTCATTGCCGTTGCGGGTTCTTGGCCAAGACAATTTAAATCTTTAGTTAGAACCGCAGCAACATATAACTCTGCAGTACTTTTGATACAATGCATGTTATTCTCCTGTCTGATCTTTCCTTGTATGACTGCCCTATGTTAACCGGGTAGGCTCGTCGGTGCATAAACCCAGGGCGACACCTTGGGGACGGATCCCCAATAGCCTGCCGGGTGTACTTGCTGCCCGGCAAACCACATTACCACTCTCAACGCGACCGCTTAAACTGTCGAGCTTGACTCGAGTCAGAATCGAGAGCGTTGCCAATTGCGGAAGGCTACCCCGCCACTCTCGACGCGGCCGCTTGAGCTGTTGAGCGGACTCGAAACAGAACAAGGGCGTTGCCAATTGCGGAAAGGCCCCTTTGCATGCAGGTTTTTCATACATAGGGCAGGACCTTCGAGGATAATAATGTCAGGACCCCGATTCCAAGTCACATCGATCTAACCGGTAACACCTCATATCACTTTGCGGCCTCACGCACGGAATTCCCACGGGTGTCGCCTTACCATGGCCCGGGACCGTTTGTGCCTTTTGGCTCATGTATATGATAGTGTCGCTAGCATCCATATGACAGAGAACCCGGGCTGACATGGCTAGTCGTGAACCCAAAGCGGCACTAACCTATGGGGACAGGCATACATGAATCACATCGAGCATGTCGGTCAGCAGCGTGTGAATTCGGGCTATAGCACTGGACTAACAGGACTCCGGGAACCCGGGCTGTAGCAGGCTAGGCAGGACTCCGGATGTCACCGCGTGACATTTCCCGAAGGGACAGACACAGGAATGAAGTGAAACACATGCCGGACAGTCAGGTGTCCTGAGCAGTAGTGCTGGGCTAGCAGGACTCCGGTGAACCGGGCTGTAGCGGACTACTATGGGTCATGGAAGCACTAGACTACATTTCCCCATAAGAGAGGCTGCCAAGGATAAACATCTAGATTGTCGGATCCCACACATACCAAGCATTTCAATCATACACACAATATGCTCGTTATGTGTAAATACAACATGGCATCACAACATAACTCTACAACTCAAGTATTTATTCCTTAGGCTCCGAGGAGCGAGATATTACAAACATGGGTCTCATGACCCAACAATCACAACATACAAATCAAGCACATGAGAAAGCTTAACATGTCTGAGTACAGACATCTACAAATGAAAAAAAGCTAAGAAGCCTGACTATCTACTAGATCCTGCCAAGGACACAAGATCGTAGCTGAGGTATCAAGCTAAACGTCGAAGTCCACGCGGAACTACTATCGAGACTGAAGTCTCTCTCTGCAAAACATAAATTAAGCAAACGTGAGTACAGATGTACCCAGCAAGACTTACATCAGAACTAACAACATATGCATCGGTATCAACAAGGGGGGGGTGGCGGTGGAGTTTAACTGCAGCAAGCCAGCTTTGACACCGAACGGGCGCCCGGTACACCGTGCCACGGTGTATCTACCGCATCATAGCCCACCCCTAGGGTCAGCGCTACGCACGGTCGCCAACACATATCCTATAAACACCAGAAACTAGTTGCAACTCCTGGACAGAGGACAAGGGTGATCAAGAAGCCGAGAGGGTCCATTGGTTTCGGGCCCAATGCGTGGTAGTAACTGTTTCATGGATCACAAACACATAACTCAGATCCTAAGGATGGCTTCAATGAGACAACCCGCCATGTACTCCTACATGGCCTCTCACCGCTACCTTTACCAAATCGTGTTCACACACTTAGCTCTCAACAGTAGGACATGTTTACACACCTCCGATTCATCCCCGATGAATCAGACCTGACTCAACTCTAAGCAGTAGCAGGCATGACAAACAAGCATGAATGAGTAGGCACATCAGGGCTCAAACAACTCCTACTCATGCTAGTGGGTTTCATCTATTTACTGTGGCAATGACAGGTCATGCAGAGGATAAGGGGTTCAACTTCCGCAGCAAGTAACAGAGGAATCGTGTTGTCCTAATGCAGTAAAAGAGAGCAGGAGCGGGAGAGTGGGATTGTATCGGAATGAACAAGGAGGTTTTGCTTGCCTGGCAGTCCTGAAGATAACATAGTTCTTCATCGGTGTCATCGATCTCATCGTCAAAACCACGTCTATCGAGAGGGGACAAATACCGACAACAGAGAAAGAAACACAATCAATGCAATGCACAATATGATGCATGATCATGACATGTCATATGCTGTTGATTGAGCTAATGCAACTAGCAACACAATTAAATGAAGTTGGTTTGAACCCAAAGTTCAAATTCAAACTCCACATGTGGTTATTTAAATACCAATCATTTGATTTGTCCTAAATAGTGGCCTTAAGTTGTTCTAACATGCATGAAAATGGTACAGATGGATTACTTGAATTTTCTGATAATTTTTCATATATAATTTATTTCATTTGGAGTTACGGTTGAATTTCTATGATTTTTAGAAGTTTTAGGCATTTTCTGAAAATAATAAATCATTTAAGATTTATTTAAATTCCTGAAAAGGTTTTACTGCGCCAGCATGACATAAGAGTGATGTCATCAGGTCAACTGTGGCTGGTCAGGTCAAACCTGACCAGTGGGACCCGTATGTCAGTGTCCTAACTAATTAACAGTGTTAATTAGTGCTAACTAAAAACATAATCTAGGGTTAGTCAGGAGCTGGCCCCACATGTCACTGACTCAGGGGAGTCAAACCCCAGTCAAACAGGGTCAACCCCACCGGAGTTGACCTGCAGTTCGTCGCCGGCGAGGCCAGAGACGACGAAGAGCTTCGGAAATCGCCCACAGGCGATGGTTTTTGGCGTGGGGAGGCAATACGAAGAGCTGCTGCTCGCACGCAGCTGATGGAGCAGACGGGGTGAGCCGGGGTGGCCGGAGTCGACAGCAGCGAGCTCGGTTGCGGCCGCCGGAGTTCGGGCATCCATGGTTTAGGCGTTATGGGGCACGGCGGGCGCGGCCGATGGTCTTTATGGGTTTTTGGGATCGCCAGGAGCATGTGGAGGCAACGAGCACAACTGGAGGAGCTCGGGAGCACGAAGCTCACCGGACATGGCGGCGGCTGGAGCTCGGGTTCGCGGTGACGGTGACTAGCGAATGGGTAAGGAGGGGTGAGCAAGGGGGGAGGAGCAGGAGCTCACAGTGAACTCAATGGCGTCGTCGGTGAGGTCGAGGAAGCCCGGACGACGATGAATCGAACGGGGCGGCGCTCGGGGCGGAGGGAGAAGACAACGACAATGGCGGCGCTGCAGGGCGCTCTGGCGTCGTTTGGCTTGGCAAAGATGATGAGAAGGTCATGGCGGAGCTTCCAGAGAGGGAGAGGGGGTGCGAGGACAGCGGTGGCTACGAAAACGGCGGCGGTGGCGACGAGCTCTGCTCGGTGGGTGAGAGAGAGGGGAGGGGAGAGAGTTGCATGGAGGGAGGAGGTGCAGAGGGTCGAGGGAGGGTGCGTGGCGACGCATGGATGCGTCCAGGGCGTCGGGGACGCAGGCAGCCAGGCAGGAGGTGGCTCGGGCACGTGTGCGCGCGCGGCGAGCACACGCTCTGCCTACTGGCCGGGGAGGAAGACGACAAAAAGGCTGCGGTGGCGGGCTGGGCCGGCCACTTGGGCCGCCAGGTAAGCCCAAGTACTATCTCTCTCTCTCTTTTTCTGTTTTCATTTATTTAATTCTCTGTTGTTTGTTTTGAATTAGTAGAAATACTAATCCATTTTAGAAAATTCTGAAAATAATCATAGGCACCTTTGGAATTACTCCCAACAGCCTAAAATTACTTTCAAAAGTATTTGGGCATTTAAAAGTATTTATAGTATTTTAAATGCCCAAATGCAAATAGTTATGTCTTAATTCAAAAATCCAAAATGGCTCCAAAATTTATGAACCCATTTTTGGCTGAGGTTTTAGCCAGAACCAAAAATGATGAACATTTTTTAAGGGCATATTGGGTTCATTGAAAATATTTAAAGTTGGGCCTATTTGCATTGCTTTGGTGCTAGGGGTTTGATCATCCCCATTTCAAGTTTCATGAAATTTAACATGATGCATGGATGCAAGCAAAGTCAAGCAAGGGCTGAACTGGGGCTATGACAGCTCACCCCCACTAAACAAGAATCTCGTCCCGAGATTCAAGCGTAGGGTAAGGTGAAGGGGGAAAACACAAGCTAACATAATCTTTACGATCCAGGTTGCACTTCATAAGAACATTGGTTCGATCACCATCTTTGTCTCGATGTCTTGCTCTGAGAACTCCAACCAACATGACAACGAGAGGGAAGGGAAAACTCTAGAAGGATCGATCTTCTCGAAGATCAAACAACTCAGGATCAACACATGGAGTGAGACATAGGAACGTCTCTCCAATTGAGACACAAAGTTCATATCAAGGTGATGGAAATCAGACGATGAGGATTCAAGTTGGTAGGTAGTAATTCCACACTTGGGTAAGGTGGTGCAAGGTTTCAAGGTTGCGAGGAGATAATTGTCATGAACCCATAACAGGGCACCTTGGAGAAGGTGACTCGTTGAACTGTTCCCTTAAGTGGCAAAAAGAATTACTTTTGATCCATAAATCATTGAAACTCTTCATACCAGCTTAAGGCAATTTATAATTGATCGTTTGAGATAGCTCGAAGAGACGGCATACTCGGACTAGGATGGATGATGTGGACTACCTTGTTGAAGACAACACAAGGGATAATTTTGCTTACGCGTGCTCTCAAGAACTTGAGCATTTCCATATTCATCAAGGTTCTACCAACATCCGTGGCAAGGATCCTGGCAACACGACATACCACCATGATGACTAGTGATGGATGATGCGGATACAAAGGAATATAACACCTTCTCGGATCTTCCCTTAGCGAGGCTAAGGGAACAGAATCTGGACGATCGACCGAGAGACATTTAGCACTCCGCTTCTAATGTTCTCCTTGATGTGCTAGCTAATCCATTTATAGATATGGTTTGATATCTAGAACATCAAGTAAAAGGTCGGACTTCGGAAGCTCAAGAATCCATAAGGAATAACTACGGAGGCAGATCCTGCGAGATCTTTATGGGGAGGTGACCAACTTCTTTAACCAAGATACTAAAATAATAGGCCTTCCGGCTAGGTGTGTTGGCCACGACATACACGTTGCCGGTTACAGAGAGGCCAACATTATAGTTCTTGGAGTACGTTCCAACCATCATATCTGCCTGAGATTCAGATCTGGTTGGTGTTAGGATATTCTAGACCCATCCAGTCTAGAAAGAAAATGAGAGTTTGCAACACAATTTGACGAGATGACGTTGCAAGATTCCCAGGGAATGAACTGCGATAGCAAGCTCCAAAACATGAGCTGGTTCTGCTACAAACCTGTGAACACGCTATCCAAGACGAGCATGACCACGTAGTAGTCTTATAGTAAAACACTATCGAGTTCAGGTGGGGAACCATCATCAAGGATTTCGAAGTCTTTACGCAAGTCCATGGATTAGATCCCAAGCGTAGCCTTCTTTGCCTTGAACAATTCAATCAGTGGCTTGGTGTGCTAGGGAATACATATGGAGTGGAGGTAATTAATCTACCAAACCATAGAATACATTCACACATGCATAACTGACTTGGAATGGTACCAGGGAAAACAAAAACAATCTTTCTCGAACTCACGGCGGTAACTTGCCCCAAATGCACATGAATTCGAGGAAGTCACTTCTTCCATCCAAGCATAAGCTTCATGAATGGAATACGAAGGCATTGCTTATAAAGTTTCCAACACTAGGTTGATGTTCAACATGAATCATGTGGGAGACAAAATGTTGCTGATGGGCTCAACAAGAACTCATCGGAATTTCCATATCACTGGACTTCCACCATCATGTGAACACGGTGATAGCATTGGTCAGACCAAAAGATGTAATGGGTATGCTCGAGGAATCAACCACGAGTAAGACAACATTACGAATATCATTGGTTTTAACTTGATTTGACGATAGCCCATACTCAAATCAGGGTTTGGACAAGACAATAGGTTCAACAACTGATCATGGGGATCGGTCGATGAAGATATCATCTATCTTCAACACACACACACACACACACACCACCAGGATATCCCTTAACATGAACTAAGTCAGACAAGCTTCCATCTTCCAACTCTCCAAGTTGTTGTTTAGCTCAAGCAACTAGATCAGAGATATCCAACACAGAATCTTGGATAAGGGGTGATTTATAAGAAAACCAACTTGATCACGAACTCAACATAGCGTTCAGGTGACAGCCAGGTAATACTTCCAAGAAGATCTTCGAAAAATCACGAACCACCGATATGTTAGTAAGCTCAAGAACAATCTTGCTTTTCAGAGCAGGACGATATGATCAAAAGAGCAAGGGTTTGGAAAAATCCTAACCTGTTGATCGAAGAGTGCACCAGGAAATAAGGACTAGGTAGCACGATCAATCTTAGGATGATGATTCAATAACCAACACGCTAAGAAAGAAATTATTGTCCATTAGCTACCTAGCAACTAGTTGCTAGGAGTATTGATTTCACACATCATGGTTCACTTGCCGGCATTCCGGTTGCGACAACACGGGACCGAGGAATGAAAAATGATGGTAAGAAGTATCACTACGTCAAGAATTCATAAGGGAAGGTGCAATTCTCATGACATTCCTGACATAAAGTGGATAATACTTCAGGGTGGAACAGACCAATAGCTTGATTGCATTTGATCTACGAAATACAACTGCTTTGACCCAATCCTAGAAATGGATGAGGTACTGGAGTTTGTTTCTCCTAGTCATTCTGAACTAGAATGGCTTGGCGGACCACAAGAATGATAGGCACCGATGAACGAATGCTCACATACTCTTGACTATCAATTGATAGATGAAGGTCGGAATATAACGGAAGGGGGACAACTCAAAGGAACATATAACTTTCTGAGTTGTGGATGCATAGATTAGTATGTCGAACGAGTTCAACATATTTCTTCTGGATAACCCATGCAGGAAGGTAGGGTTGGCAGAGTCACAACATAGAATGGAGAACTCATCAGGAGCGCTCTGTCGTGACCTTTTGGTTCAAAAGAACTCCTACCAAGAATGGTCCATGATAATTGGAAGAAGGATGTACCACGAACCTCGAGGACTATCGCAAAGGTTACTAATATCCTGAAGGAACTAGCAACACTATCAACATGAGATAAGTAGGGTGAATCTCGGGTTCAAGAACCCATGAATAGAATACCTACCACTACATGGCATCACGGGATGCTTTCAAGAATGGTGGCCAGAATCATCACACTGGAACACAAAACATGGCTAGATTACTAGGTGACTCCCTAAAACACCTAGGGTCATAGTAATAGCTCCAACATATATGTCGAGGCAACAGAGTACCTCAACTCACCGATTAGTGTGATTAATCTGGCCCAAATGGACATCAGGAACAGGAGGAAGGGGTTTGCAAATGCATTAGACTACTTAGAAACCTGGGATGACTCGGACAGCATAACGGCTATAAATGCTCAAAAAGATTTGAGACATCCTGCAAAATGGTGGCATAACCACTGAATATCACAATATCAAGGTTCCGAGACCAATTATGAACACACAGAAGTACTGGAAACTGAACTGCGGCATGAATCCATCAATCCTATAAGTCAACGGGTTAGTAACACGTCATCCTGATAGATAGATGAGAAGGCCTAGTTTCTTAACCCCGTAGAAAGGAAGAGGGTGACTCAGATCAGAGGGCATGAGATATAAGGAGTAAAAAGAGCCTTACGTTCCCTTCCACAATCAATTCCCTTACATAACTAAAGCATTTCTAGACTCGACTTCGACCAGTTTGGCTTGGTAATCCTACAAGCAGTCAGGCTCTGATACCAAAGCTGTCAGGACCCCGATTCCAAGTCACATCAATCTAACTGGTAACACCTCATATCACTTTGCGGCCTCACGCACGGTATTCCCACGGGTGTCGCCTTACCATGGCCCGGGACCATTTGCGCCTTTTGGCTCACGTATATGATAGTGTCGCTAGCATCCGTATGACAGAGAACCCGGGCCGACATGGCTAGTCGTGAACCCAAAGCGGCACTAACCTATGGGGACAGGCATACAAGAATCACATCGAGCATGTCGGTCAGCAGCGTGTGAATCCGGGCTGTAGCACTGGACTAACAGGACTCCGGGAACCTGGGCTGTAGCAGGCTAGGCAGGACTCCGGATGTCACCGCGTGACATTTCCCCAAAGGGACAGACATAGGAATGAAGTGAAACACATGCCGGCCAGTCAGGTGTCCTGAGCAGTAGTGCTGGGCTAGCAGGACTCCGGTGAACCGGGCTATAGCGGACTACTATGGCTCATGGAAGTACTAGACTACATTTCCCCGTAAGAGAGGCTGCCAAGGATAAACATCTAGATTGTCGGATCCCACACATACCAAGCATTTCAATCATACACACAATATGCTCGTTATGTGTAAATACAACATGGCATTACAACATAACTCTACAACTCAAGTATTTATTCCTTAGGCTCCGAGGAGCGAGATATTACAAACATGGGTCTCATGACCCAATAATCACAGCATACAAATCAAGCACATGCGGAAGTGTTGACACACGAACACGTCACGTGTACCCTCGACGCCGGGGGTGATGCACCGCAGCTCACGTCGAAGGAGACCCGACCAACAGCGCGATACGCAAGACAGTCGGCGGGTGCTTTTGCAGACCCGAAACCCCGCGCACCCGGGAGGGACCCCGTCAGGGATTGCGGCGGCTATGGGCTGCCCTAGGTCGATTCGCTCGCCCCTAGAGCCTCGGGATTCGCAGCTCTCAAACACGAAGAACAGCGAAGAACGAGAGAGAAAAACGGTGGAGAGATAAAAAAGTAGACAGGAAAAAGTAGTATATTGATTTGTTCGATTGTGTGTTGTTCAATCGGCCGTCACCCCCAACATATATAAGAGGCGGCTGGACTTCCCGTACAAGTAAAGGATTCATCTAGGCTTTCCTTACAAGAAAAATTACATCAATTCGCGTCCTAGAGTCCTAGTTCTATTCCAACTCGGATTCAGTCTGAATCTGGCCCAACTTCTGTCTTCTTCCTTGTGCAGGCCGCCGAGCCTCCATATGACCTCCGATCAAGATGGCCCAAACATCAAACTTGTGCGCCTCGACGATACGAACAACTCTCATGTTGACCACTTTTTCAAATAAAGCCATCTTGAATACTTTTCGAGGTCGTTTTTACTTTCCAGTCGGACTCGGTCTTGCGGTAGACTGAATTATCCGAGTGTTGTAGTGAATTTGCAGGTCATATACTATCTCTGATGACGATGACTCCAAAACCAAAGTTTACCGTCTTGATGATACGCACAACTTCTGTATTGAACACTTCTTCATCCGAGATTATCTTGATAAACTTTTGGGCACATGTTCAGTTTCACTCGGATTTGAGCTCATCCACTCGGATATTAGAGTCTTTCACTCGACTGGACCTTTTCACTCGGATGACTATATTTTCACTCGGAAGACAATCTTTCACTCGGATGATGACCACATTTTCAGTCGGAAGACAATCTTTTACTTGATCGACCAATTACTCGATCGGTAGGTTTTCACTCGACCTTTTACTCGATCGGTAGGTTTTCACTTGACCTTTTACTCGATCGGTGGGTTTTCACTCGACCTTTTACTCGATCGGTAGGTTTTCACTCGACCTTTTACTCGATCGGTAGGTTTTCACTTGACCTTTTACTCGATCGGTGGGTTTTCACTCGACCTTTTACTCGATTGGTAGGTTCTCACTTGACCTTTTACTCGATCGGTAGGTTTTCACTCGACCGGTGAGTTTTCACTCGACCAAAAACATAGCCTGATCTTGATTTGTCTCCCCAAGTCTCATATGACCTCGGATTGAGACGAATTATATATGAAAATTGATCGGCTCGACGAGACGAAACTTTCTCGTGTTGAAGTTTTTTCAATTAAAGGCCGTCTTGAGGGCTGAATTGCTCACGCATTGCATCAGACACTCATCAACATGTGTCTGATGTTAAGCGTAATATTTTGGTCTCTGGCCTGTCCAGACCGTATTGACTATAACTTTTGCATATGAACTCGGATTGAGATGATTTATATATGAAAAACAATTGTCTTGACGAGACGAAGACAATTCCTTTAGGGCACTCCTTCATCTGAGTTCATAGTGAGGGCGTAATCGGCCGAAAAGCACTCAGAACACTAAATTTTGCCACTCGGAGTATAGCTTCGGCCACTGAGATGAGGTCGAATGGCGATAGCCTAAACATCAAAATTGTTCCACTCGACGATACGAAACTTTCTCATGCTGAAAACCCCTTCACTCTGTATATTGCCAAAATCAGTTGTCAACACATGCCCCCCTGTTTTTCGGCAAAGCTTGCATGCCGAAAAATAATATGCATAATGTTCATTCTAAGGACGATGTCAACACTCCATCGGCCATTTATTTTTCTCAGGGCGATAATTATGTATCGGCCATATTTGTGCTAAGGGCGATAATCGTATATCGGCCATTGCCTACTTAGGCTTCCTGCCATACACTCGGGTGGTACTTTTTCAAATATTTGCCATTGAGAGCTCGAGGTAACAAGGTCCCCTGTATTGATTCCACCAAATATGAATTTCCGGGAACAACTCTTGCAATCCTAAAAGGACCTTCCCAACTTGGAGACCACTTCCCGAATTTTCTATCTCTTGAACCAATCGGCAGAATCACTTTCCAGACAAGATCACCAACTTGAAAATTCTTCAACCTAACTTTCTTATTGTAAGCCCTTGCTACCCTCAACTTATCTCTCTCTATGGCATCCAAAGCAACCAAACGTTTATCGGCAACCTCATCAATATTGTCCATCATTAAGTTATAAAAGTCTACTGCCGATAAATCATTTTGTTTGGCTATTCTCAAAGCATTCAAATTTACCTCCACTGGTAAAACAGCCTCCTGACCATATACTAGCTCATATGGAGTCACCTTCGTAGCACCATGCCTTGAAATTCTGTGTGCCCATAAAGCTTCAGACAACAACTCATGCCATCTCCTCGGATTGCCCTTAATCTTCTTCTTGATGAGCTTGATTAGAATCTTATTGCTAGACTCAGCTTGTCCATTAGCTTGGGCATAATATGGAGAGGAATTGAGCAACTTTATATTATAAGATTCGGCAAACTCTCTGACTTGGTGTGACATAAAAGATGAACCTTGATCTGTAGTTAACGTTTGAGGAATACCGAATCTATGAATAATGTGCTTGGTTATGAATTGAATTACCTCCGTATGTGTCATGTTCTTGAGAGGTACTGCTTCAGACCATTTAGTGAAATAATCAGTTGCCACCAATACGAACCGATGCCCTTTTGAGGAAGACGGGTGGATTTGTCCAATGAAATCTAAACCCCAACCTCTGAAAGGCCACGGTTTGAT
The DNA here is from genome assembly GCF_018294505.1 of Triticum aestivum. Classification (NCBI taxonomy): domain Eukaryota; kingdom Viridiplantae; phylum Streptophyta; class Magnoliopsida; order Poales; family Poaceae; genus Triticum; species Triticum aestivum. Next base: position 549,310,762 of record NC_057809.1, on the reverse strand, counting down.
AATAGGATGTAACATAGCAGCAGGAGCCAATTGAATATCACCAAATTTTTGACAAGCTTCGCACCCTTTATAATATCTGAAGCAATCATTAATCATGGTCGGCCAATAAAACCCAGCACGTCGTAATAACCATTTCATCTTAGGAGCCGACTGGTGAGTACCACAAATGCCCTCATGTACCTCTCCCATAGCAACTATTGCTTGATCCTCATCCAAGCATTTTAAAAGAACATCATCAACTGTTCGGCGATAAAGGTCATCGTCCCTCATAGTATATTTAAAAGCCATACGCCGAACAGCCCTGTCCACCCTTTCACTCGGATTGCGCAAGTAAGCAACAATGGGCTTCCTCCAGTCGGAATTGTCACCTGCACTAGATTTTTTGTTAATGGCCGAATCAGTGGGTTCAGGTTCGGCCTCTCCCATATTGGCAAGACAAGACATCGGTCTTTGAGAGATATGAAACATGCCACGATCAACATGATATCCAGATGCTTGCTGCGCCAACTCATTTGCTTTCCAGTTGTCATGTCTAGATATATGTGCAATGCTAAAACAATCCAAAGTAGAAATTATATCTAAACATTTATCAAGATAAACATTAAGTGATTCGTCAAAACACTGAAAGATTCTAGATATTTGCTGCACTACTAGTAACGAATCACCGTAAGCCTCAATATGTGTAACACCTATAGCAAGTAACATCTCTAGACCGAATAACAATGCTTCATATTCGGCTTGATTGTTTGTGCAAAAATATTCTAAGCGGCATGAGGCTTCAAAAACAGCACCATGAGGAGATATATAAACAATACCAACACCTTGGCCATTGCTACAAACTGAACCATCAAAATACAATCTCCATGGCACTAATGAAACAAGGTTCATATCAACATCATGCTTGTCATTAATCCGATGTTCAACAATGAAATTAGCAACAATTTGGCCTTTCATGGATTTTAGAGATTCATAAGCCAAATCATACTCAATCAAAGTATAAGCCCACTTGCCAATTCTACCACTAAGAATTGGCCTATGCAACATGTACTTAATGACATCGGTTTGACAAGCTACTACACAAGCACTCGGCACTAGGTAATGTCTCAATTTTGTGCAAGCGTAATATAAGCATAGACATAGTTTTTCAATAAATGTATACCTTGTCTCGGCGTCCAATAAACGTCTGCTCAAATATGTAATGGCATGCTCTTTTCCTTCGGTATCTTGAGTCAAAACAGCACCAATAACACCTTCCTCTGCTGCGATATAAAGTTTGAAAGGCTCTCTATGCTTGGGTGCTTTCATCACCGGAGGAGTGCACAAATAATTCTTGATCATATCAAAGGCTTCTTGCTGTTTTGCCCCCCAAGTGAAATCAACATCATTCTTTAACCGAAGGATCGGAGTAAATGCATTAACTTTCCCTGACAGATTAGCTATGAACCTTCTCAAATAATTGACTTTGCCAAGGAACTTTTGCATATCTTTCTTGCATGTCGGAGCCTCCACTTTCTGTATGGCCTCTATCTTTTTAGGATCGATTTCGATGCCATCTTCATGAATAATGAAACCCAAAAATTTGCCAGCTGACACGCCGAATGCACACTTCAAAGGATTCATCTTCAGTCCATACTTTTTCATCCTTTCAAAAGCTAAACGCAAATCGGCCAAGTGGGATTCAAAAGCATCCGATTTGACAACAATATCATCAATATAAACTTCAAGTATGACACCGAGTAAATCATGAAAAATCAAATTCATAGCCCTTTGATATGTGGCCCCAGCATTTTTCAATCCGAATGTCATCACTGTCCACTCGAATAAACCAAGGAAACCAGGACACCGGAAAGCTGTTTTGTACATGTCCTCTTTGGCCATAAAAATTTGATTGTATCCGGCATTACCATCTAGAAAGCTAATAACCTTATGTCCAGAAGCATCATTAATAAGCATATCGGCTATTGGCATGGGATACTCATCTTTGGGTGTAGCCCTATTCACATCTCTGAAGTCAATGCACACCCTCAACTTGCCGGATCCCTTCTTCTCCACTGGGACAATGTTAGAAATCCACTCGGCATACCTGCAAGGTCGAATGAATTTAGCTTCAAGCAGTCGACCGATCTCTTCCTTGATCCGGTCATATGTTTTCGGATTAAACTTTCTGGCCGACTGTTTATAAGGTCTAAAACCGGCCTTTATAGGCAACCGATGCTCCACTAGCTCTCGGCTCAATCCTGGCATCTCATGATATTCCCATGCAAAGCAACAAACATATTCTTTCAATAGCTCGATTAATTTAGCTTTACAATCGGCTTTCAAATTTTTGTTTATAAATGTCGGTCGACTGACTGATCCGTCTCCGATATCTACCTCTTCTAATGGATCGGCCGATGTAAAACCTTGTCCAAGTTTATCCATGTCATCCAACTCCTCAATAGACTCATACATATCGTTCTCGCTGGACCGATATTTTGCAAGACGTTTTTGTAACCACTCGGAACTAGGATCCATTTAAACATATCATACCTTGGAGCCGATTGCATTCAGTCGGCTTTAAAGACACGGGCACAAAACCATTCTTGGTCGCGCTGAGAAAATCAAACTCTGATAAGTCACGTCCCGACAAGCAAGTAGCATTGGGATGTTGCCAATCCACCGATGCATCGGCCAAAGCAACACAGACCGAGTTATCCGCATGAATGACTTCCACTTCATCATCAACCCACTGAATCAAAAACTGGTGCATAGTGGATGGCACGCACTGGTTTGCATGAACCCAATCACGGCCTAGTATAACATTGTAGTTACCTTGCACCTCAGCGACAAAGAATGCAGTAGCCAAAGTTTTGCTTCCGACTGTAAGCTCCACATACATTACACCTTTGGCTTCAGTTTTCTCTTTGCCTTCAAACCCGTTGAGCACCATATTGGTCTTGATCAATTCTTCATCAGGCAAACCCAATTTCTTGAAGACCGAATAGGGCATAAGATTTACCACAGCACCACCATCAACAAGCATCCGAGTGAGCGGCGACCCATTGATATGACCTCTGAGATATAATGGTTTCAGATGCTTTACTGGTTCTTTTGGCTTCTCGAATATTGCATTTTTAGGACCAAAATCCAGCTGAGCAACTTCCCCTTCCTCATCTACAGCACGAAACTCAGCAGGTAAGTAATACACCATATTGATATCCATACCTTCATGAACCGGTGTAGATTCATAGTCCACCATATCAGCCTCTTCTTCAAGCGGATCGACCGATTCTGAAATCTGGTCGAGTGAAGGAGAAGTAAGAAGTGTTGCAGACGATGTAATAGCTGTCGCATCGTCCTCTTTGGATGGTGTAGGCACTTCTGTGATAGATGTAGAAGCTGATGTATCTTGTATTTGTTTTGGCCTCCACACTTGTTTTGCTGGAACCATGGGCCGAGTGTTATTGAACAACTTATCTCTTTGCTTCTCGGCCTCCTGCTCTGCCATCTCTTGACTCCTTAACCTCTGTAGTTTCCTCTTCTGTGTCTTTGTTAGCCCTGGAGGACACCACTTTGGTCGAGTGTACTTAGCATCTCTCACCTTTACTTGGCTGGTGCTTGCTTCATGGTCATTAACCGAGTGCTTTGGCGCGATAGCAAGTATCGGCTCAGTCGAGTGGTTATGCACAGTCGGCTGCTGTATGGGGAATGTTTTGGTGCCCAAGATAAGTGAGTCGGCATCCATTTTCTCTTTGCCTTTTCCTGACTCAACTGCTGCAACACTTGGAGACTTAACACGCCATTCTTTTCGACTTTCCATATGCATGAAATTTCCACTCGGGCGCACCTTTTTACTCGGATGGAATCCACTCGGATGGACGTCACTCTGATGGAATCCACTCGGATGGAACTCAGTCGGATAGAATCTACTTGGCCACATTTTCTCACTTGGATAGCTTCCACCAGGGTGCATTCTTACACTAGGATATTTTCCACTCGGTTGCATATTTTGACCAGTCGACTGATAGTCACCGATGTTCAGTCGACCATTATATGAGTAATCAAGTCGATTCCACACAGATTGCCTCCGCTCTTCTGAAAACTGCGCCCTTGGTCCACTCGGTTTCACATACTGACTGAACATATCATTCGATGGTGACCTTGGTCGCTTCAAGTGTGGTGGCCGGTTAGAGCTGGAACCAGCCGACTGATTAGTATATTTAGACAGCAACATATCAAAAGTTGGCTTGACCCGCTTGCGTTGCCCTTTAGCTTCACTCCTCTTCCATTTGCCAACTTCTGGACTCTTGGGCTTGACAAACTTAACTCGAGTGTCCTGCTGCACCTGTGTTTGCCCCCCGAGTGTAGGATTCTTGATGGTGATCTTGATCACTTCCTTGCCATCGGGTTGCTTATCAAGCACAACATGTCTCCCCAAGACCTTGTCACCCTCCTTGTCTTTCCTGGGCTCACCAACAATGACATTAGCTTTATTAGCAGATTCGGCTACCTCCGGCCGAATGAGCAGCTTCTTCCCTTCTAAATCCATTGTGTTCATTGGATAGGGCTGTTTATCAATTTGCATCTCAGAAAAGTTCAATCGTCCATCATTAATGGCCGATTGTATCTGTCGTCGAAAAACATTGCAATCGTTAGTAGCATGAGAAAAAGAATTATGATATTTGCAATAAGCACGCCGTTTCAGCTCTTCAAACGGCGGTAAAGTATGAGATATTCTAATAATCTTAGCCTGCAGCAAAGTATCAAATATTCTATCACACTTAGCAATGTTAAAAGTAAACTTCATATCTTCATCACGATTCTTATGAATCGGTTTCAGATCATTGCAAGTAAAGGGTTTGGCCTTAGATGGCCAAACAAATTCAGTAGCAAAAACATCACCCTCATCGTCCGAGTGATCACTATCATATTCCACCATATTCATCTTTGGACGATCGGCTTTGTATCTATGCACTTCTTTGAGATCTTTGCTTCGGCTTTCCTGAGCCAAAGCCCTTTGTAAGACTTGGTTAATATTTAAGAACTCATAGCCTTCTAACTTTTCTCTAATGGGAGTTCTCAAACCACTTAGCACTAGGTCTGCCAAGTCTCTCTCAGTTATCACCAAACTAAAACATCGGTTTTTCGTTTCTCTGAATCTCTTGACGTAATCGGAGACCGATTCATCATGCTTCTGTTTAACCGATGTTAGATGTGACAACTTGAGTTCATTGTCGCCGCTATAAAAGTGATCATGAAATTTCTGCTCTAGCTGCGACCAAACTCGAATGGAACCATGTGGTAAAGAAGAAAACCATGAAAATGCGGTACCAGTTAATGATAAAGGAAATAAACGCACTTTCAACTCATTTAGTGAACCTGCTTCACCTAATTGTGCTAAGTATTGACTAACATGCTCCCATGTGGTTTTTGTGCCCTCTCCATTGAACTTAACAAAATCTGGAATTTTATATCCTGGAGGGCACTGGATGGCATCAAAGTACTCGGGGTACGGCTTTTGGTAAATCCGATTCCGAGGTAACTCAACCCCAAAATTCTCTCGAAGCATCTTAGCCATCTCCTCTCTAAGATTAGCTAGACCATCATCCATACTGGACGATGAAGCTTGTGGCAGTGGCATAGGAGGAGTAGGGTTACTAGCTGTAGGTAGGAATTGTGGCAGGTATGTCGACCCATAATTTGGTAATGGTCGAGTGGTTGTAGCTGTAGGTAGGGTTTGGTTCGGCGTCACCACCGAACCTGGCATGCTCATAATAGGATTAATGGGTGCAGCCACAATCTGATTTGTTTGGGTGGGATAATAAGTCATCGGCACGGGAAGCGCCGATGAGATAGGTAAAGCCAGATTAGGGTTTTGCACACTAGCAGCTACACCATCATTACCACTAGTCGATTGAGATGTATTCTTCTGAGCATTAGTATTTTCTATGAAAGTTTGATAGACTAGATTGTTACCATCAGCAATACGACTTTCAATCTCAGCCCACTGCTCAGGAGAAAAGGCAGTACTTACAGAGGGTTTAACCTGCTTGGCTTGCAAAGGAGGGAACTTGATTTCTTCAATCGGAGTGATGTTGCCTTGGCGATCCTTCTTGAAATTTGCAAGGAACTCCTGCAAGTCCTTCTCCTCGCGCGCCTTCGTGTACTCCTCATAGACTTGGCGATGATCGGCCGATATCTCATCAAGACTGGGCTTAATGATGTTATCGGCGTCTACCTCAGATGGCTTGGGAAGATCAGACATGGTGGATGATGATGATCGATCTTCGTCCCCAGCGGAGTCGCCAAAAAGTGTGTTGACACACGAACACGTCACGTGTACCCTCGACGCCGGGGGTGATGCACCGCAGCTCACGTCGAAGGAGACCCGACCAACAGCGCGATACGCAAGACAGTCGGCGGGTGCTTTTGCAGACCCGAAACCCCGCGCACCCGGGAGGGACCCCGTCAGGGATTGCGGCGGCTATGGGCTGCCCTAGGTCGATTCGCTCGCCCCTAGAGCCTCGGGATTCGCAGCTCTCAAACACGAAGAACAGCGAAGAACGAGAGAGAAAAACGGTGGAGAGATAAAAAAGTAGACAGGAAAAAGTAGTATATTGATTTGTTCGATTGTGTGTTGTTCAATCGGCCGTCACCCCCAACATATATAAGAGGCGGCTGGACTTCCCGTACAAGTAAAGGATTCATCTAGGCTTTCCTTACAAGAAAAATTACATCAATTCGCGTCCTAGAGTCCTAGTTCTATTCCAACTCGGATTCAGTCTGAATCTGGCCCAACTTCTGTCTTCTTCCTTGTGCAGGCCGCCGAGCCTCCATATGACCTCCGATCAAGATGGCCCAAACATCAAACTTGTGCGCCTCGACGATACGAACAACTCTCATGTTGACCACTTTTTCAAATAAAGCCATCTTGAATACTTTTCGAGGTCGTTTTTACTTTCCAGTCGGACTCGGTCTTGCGGTAGACTGAATTATCCGAGTGTTGTAGTGAATTTGCAGGTCATATACTATCTCTGATGACGATGACTCCAAAACCAAAGTTTACCGTCTTGATGATACGCACAACTTCTGTATTGAACACTTCTTCATCCGAGATTATCTTGATAAACTTTTGGGCACATGTTCAGTTTCACTCGGATTTGAGCTCATCCACTCGGATATTAGAGTCTTTCACTCGACTGGACCTTTTCACTCGGATGACTATATTTTCACTCGGAAGACAATCTTTCACTCGGATGATGACCACATTTTCAGTCGGAAGACAATCTTTTACTTGATCGACCAATTACTCGATCGGTAGGTTTTCACTCGACCTTTTACTCGATCGGTAGGTTTTCACTTGACCTTTTACTCGATCGGTGGGTTTTCACTCGACCTTTTACTCGATCGGTAGGTTTTCACTCGACCTTTTACTCGATCGGTAGGTTTTCACTTGACCTTTTACTCGATCGGTGGGTTTTCACTCGACCTTTTACTCGATTGGTAGGTTCTCACTTGACCTTTTACTCGATCGGTAGGTTTTCACTCGACCGGTGAGTTTTCACTCGACCAAAAACATAGCCTGATCTTGATTTGTCTCCCCAAGTCTCATATGACCTCGGATTGAGACGAATTATATATGAAAATTGATCGGCTCGACGAGACGAAACTTTCTCGTGTTGAAGTTTTTTCAATTAAAGGCCGTCTTGAGGGCTGAATTGCTCACGCATTGCATCAGACACTCATCAACATGTGTCTGATGTTAAGCGTAATATTTTGGTCTCTGGCCTGTCCAGACCGTATTGACTATAACTTTTGCATATGAACTCGGATTGAGATGATTTATATATGAAAAACAATTGTCTTGACGAGACGAAGACAATTCCTTTAGGGCACTCCTTCATCTGAGTTCATAGTGAGGGCGTAATCGGCCGAAAAGCACTCAGAACACTAAATTTTGCCACTCGGAGTATAGCTTCGGCCACTGAGATGAGGTCGAATGGCGATAGCCTAAACATCAAAATTGTTCCACTCGACGATACGAAACTTTCTCATGCTGAAAACCCCTTCACTCTGTATATTGCCAAAATCAGTTGTCAACAGGAAGCTTAACATGTCTGAGTACAGACATCTACAAATGAAAAAAAGCTAAGAAGCCTGACTATCTACCAGATCCTGCCAAGGACACAAGATCATAGCTGAGGTATCAAGCTAAACGTCGAAGTCCACGCGGAACTACTAGCGAGACTGAAGTCTCTCTCTGCAAAACATAAATTAAGCAAACGTGAGTACAGATGTACGCAGCAAGACTTACATCAGAACTAACTACATATGCATCGGTATCAAGAAGGGGGGGGTGGTGGTGGAGTTTAACTGCAACAAGCCAGCTTTGACTCAGTGGCTAACCTGAACTACGATTGCAAGCAACTCTTTTGAGGTGGCGCACACGAGTCCACATATTCAGCATTCAATACACCACTATGGATCCGCTCCCGTCTCCCTACGAGAAGGCCATCCATAGCACTCACACTTATCTTGCGAGTTTTAGAGTATCCACTTTCACTTGTCTATGAACTGTTATAGGCAACCCAGAAGTCCATTACCGCGGACACGGCTATTCGAATAGATGATGTTAACCCTGCAGGGGTGTACTTCTTCACACACGCTCTCACCACTTACCGCCGTTTACAGGACATGTACTCAGCAACCTTCAAGCGGAAGCCCAACGAGGGTGTCGGCCATGGCCTACCTAAACACTCAAGTCTCTAGTCCAGGTTTATCGCCTATCCAGGTTCCATCCACAGGGAGTCCGGCCGAGGTTTCCACATACGGCCCCGAACAATGTGAACAGGGTTCTCGAGACACCGAACGGGCGCCCGGTACACCGTGACACGGTGTATCTACCACATCATAGCCCACCCCTAGGGTCAGCGCTACGCACGACCGCCAACACATATCCTATAAACACCAGAAACTAGTTGCATCTCTTGGACAGAGGACAAGGGTGATCAAGAAGCTGAGAGGGTCCATTGGTTTCGGGCCCAATGCGTGGTAGTAACTGTTTCATGGATCACAAACACATAACTCAGATCCTAAGGATGGCTTCAATGAGACAACCCACCATGTACTCCTACATGGCCTCTCACCGCTACCTTTATCAAATCGTGTTCACACACTTAGCTCTCAACAGTAGGACATGTTTACACACCTCCGATTCATCCCCGATGAATCAGACCTGACTCAACTCTAAGCAGTAGCAGGCATGACAAACAAGCATGAATGAGTAGGCACATCAGGGCTCAAACAACTCCTACTCATGCTAGTGGGTTTCATCTATTTACTGTGGCAATGACAGGTCATGCAGAGGATAAGGGGTTCAACTTCCGCAGCAAGTAACAGAGGAATCGTGTTGTCCTAATGCAGTAAAAGAGAGCAGGAGCGGGAGAGTGGGATTGTATCGGAATGAACAAGGAGGTTTTGCTTGCCTGGCAGTCCTGAAGATAACATAGTTCTTCATCGGTGTCATCGATCTCATCGTCAAAACCACGTCTATCGAGAGGGGACAAATACCGACAACAGAGAAAGAAACACAATCAATGCAATGCACAATATGATGCATGATCATGACATGTCATATGCTGTTGATTGAGCTAATGCAACTAGCAACACAATTAAATGAAGTTGGTTTGAACCCAAAGTTCAAATTCAAACTCCACATGTGGTTATTTAAATACCAATCATTTGATTTGTCCTAAACAGTGGCCTTAAGTTGTTCTAACATGCATGAAAATGGTACAGATGGATTACTTGAATTTTCTGATAATTTTTCATATATAATTTATTTCATTTGGAGTTACGGTTGAATTTCTATGATTTTTAGTAGTTTTACGCATTTTCTGAAAATAATAAATCATTTAAGATTTATTTAAATTCCAGAAAAGGTTTTACTGCGCCAGCATGACATAAGAGTGACGTCATCAGGTCAACTGTGGCTGGTCAGGTCAAACCTGACCAGTGGGACCCGTATGTCAGTGTCCTAACTAATTAACAGTGTTAATTAGTGCTAACTAAAAACGTAATCTAGGGTTAGTCAGGGGCTGGCCCCACATGTCACTGACTCAGGGGAGTCAAACCCCAGTCAAACAGGGTCAACCCCACCGGAGTTGACCCGCGGTTCGTCGCTGGCGAGGCAGAGATGGCGGAGAGCTTTGGAAATCGCCCACAGGCGATGGTTTTTGGCGTGGGGAGGCTCTACGAAGAGCTGCTGCTCGCGCGCAGCTGATGGAGCAGACAGGGTGAGCCGGGGTGGCCGGAGTCGACGGCGGCGAGCTCGGTTGCGGCCGCCGGAGTTCGGGCATCCATGGTTTAGGCGTTACGGGGCACGGCGGCGCGGCCGATGGTCTTTATGGGTTTCTGGGATCGCCAGGAGCACGTGGAGGCAATGAGCACAACTGGAGGAGCTCGGGAGCACAAAGCTCATCGGCCATGGCGGTGTCCGGAGCTCGGGTTCGCGGTGACGGTGACTAGCGAATGGGTAAGGAGGGGTGAGCAAGGGGGGAGGAGCAGGAGCTCACAGTGAACTCAATGGCGTCGTCGGTGAGGTCGGGGAAGCCCGGACGGCGACGAATCGGACGGGGCGACGCTCGGGGCAGAGGGAGAAGACAACGACGATGGCGGCGCTGCAGGGTGCTCTAGCGTCGTTTGGCTTGGCGAAGATGACAAGAAGGTCATGGCGGAGCTTCCAGAGAGGGAGAGGGGGCGCGAGGACAGCAGTGGCTACAAAAACGGCGGCGGTGGCGACGAGCTCCGCTCGGTGGGTGAGAGAGAGGGGAGGGGAGAGAGCTGCATGGAGGGAGGAGGTGCAGAGGGTCGAGGGAGGGTGCGTGGCGACACATGGAGGCATCCAGGGCGTCGGGGACGCAGGCAACCAGGCAGGAGGTGGCTCGGGCGTGTGTGTGCGCGCGGCGAGCACACGCTCTGCCTACTGGCCGGGGAGGAAGACGACAGGGAGGCTGTGGTGGTGGGATGGGCCGGCCACTTGGGCCGCCAGGTAAGCCCAGGTACTATCTATCTCTCTCTCTCTCTCTCTCTCTCTCTCTCTCTCTCTCTTTTTCTATTTTCATTTATTTAATTCTCTGTTGTTTGTTTTGAATTAGTAGAAATACTAATCCATTTTAGAAAATTCTGAAAATAATCATAGGCACCTTTGGAATTACTCCCAACAGCCTAAAATTACTTCCAAAAGTATTTGGGCATTTAAAAGTATTTATAGTATTTTAAATGCCCAAATGCAAATAGCTATGTCTTAATTCAAAAATCCAAAATGGCTCCAAAATTTATGAACCCATTTTTGGCAGAGGTTTTAGCCAGAACCAAAAATGATGGACATTTTTTTAAGGGCATATTGGGTTCATTGAAAATATTTAAAGTTGGGCCAATTTGCATTGCTTTGGTGTTAGGGGTTTGATCATCCCCATTTCAAGTTTCATGAAATTTAACATGATGCATGGATGCAAGCAAAGTCAAGCAAGGGCTGAACTGGGGCTGTGACAAATAACCAAATATAAAAAGAAATTGCTTAAAGTTTCGCATGACTTAGCTTTTCTGTTGATGCACGGGCATCCACCGCATCTGCAGATGGTGTCGCCAAGCTCGGCCATCTTCTTCCTTGGAATGACGGCCATGACGAAGCCGCTGCCTAGATCAGACTAGATTTTCACAACCGCGCTCCCCTACCTGGCGTGCCAGAGATGTCGGTGGAAATGACACCTATGGGGTCACTGGGATCCCTTCTAAAGTTGGCGAGCGCGAGGTTGTGCAAAGAGCGGGTCTGACAGGAAGCTCACAGATCGTTTACCCAGGTTCGGGCCGTGAAGATGCGTAATACCCTAGTCCTGCTTTGATGGATGTATTTGAGTGTTCTTGTGTTCTTGAGCTAGCTACGGGATGCAACTTTGCCCAAAAGAGCCCAATCCCTCTCCTGGTCGCCTCAGGCCTCCTTTTATAGGCAAAAAGGGGTCGCCACAGTGGCACACAGGAGGTGGAAAGGTCTACAGTCAATGAGCCTATCCTCTGGGACCGTCGAACAAACGCATTTAATGTGCTGCTGACGTGTCCCCCTTGCTTTATCGGGGACGCCAGGGAAGCACGTACCAGCTGTCGCCGCCTCGCCTGGCCTTGACATGTGTCCGAGCTGACGGGGCATCGTGGCGCCATGTTGGCTGGCCGCTGGGCTGGCGTAGTGGTGGAACCTTCAGGAAGACTTGCATGCCACCACGCAGGAGCTTGCTGGGTTGGTGTAGAGGCCGCACGTCGCCACGCAGGCGCTTGCTCAACTGGTTGAGCTGGCAGCTGCATGGGGATGGCGGTGGAGTCTTGGCTGGCGCAGGCCTGATAGTGGACCTGCTGATGCCCTAGGCAAGGGTCTTGCCGGGGGCCCGGCAAGGGTCTTGCCGTGGCATTGCTGTCATCCCTGGAAAGAATCTTGCCGGGGGTCTAGTGGATTTCCTTGGCTAGGATCCTGCCGAGGGTCGCCGTCTTCTGGTCCTCATCTGAACTCATATGTTTATGATCTTGACGAAGATTTGCATGCCACCACAGAGGCACCTCCCGAGCCTTGGCTCCAATGTAGTTGATTGGTTGGAGCCTGTGGGATCAAGGGTGGCTCGCTCTGCCGGAGTTGGGCAAGTTGCCCCGGCAAGGCCCTTGCCGGGGCTGCGGAGGCTGCCTCAGCAAGGATCTTGCCGAGGGAGTCCACCTCACCCTCTTGCTCTCCCGCGCTTCTGGTCTTGGCATCGCCTTGGTTGTCTTGTGCTTCAGTTTCTCTCTGGCTTCCCTCCTATGCCCTGTTAAGTGTGGCAGCGGCGCGTGGCTCTGACTGCCCGTGCACAAGTAAAGGTGTCAAAAGAAGAGCCCATACTTTTGTACACCAACAACCAATCATCGAATCAATTTAGAAATCAAGCCATTAATGTAATTAATTAGTTAGACAATTAATTACATGTGCAATTAATCAATTCCGTTTAAGTATAGATTTTTTCATGACAAATCAGTTATGAAATAAGGGCATTAATGCAATTAATCATTTAATCAGTCTTAATTAGGATGGAGATAATTAATAGTGGGAAGTTTATTTAACCGTGTCTCTATTATTAAAGTGAGTTGGGGACTGTATTGGTATGCCCAACTCCTCCGTCCTACGAAAACCATCTGCCCGCACCTCCCCACACACATAGAAGAAAACCCACCTCCATTGCCTCATGAAAAAAGAAAAGATAAAGCAAACAGAAAAAGATCATCCTCCTCCCAACACCCCCCGACAATCTTCTACCTGCCGCACCGCTGGGGTAGCATCGTTTGAAACAATGACACACCTCAGCGTTGATGCAATGTCGATCCCCCCTTACGAAAACCATCTGCCTGCACCTCCCCACACGCACAAGAAAACACACCTCCTTTGCCTCGTAAAATAGAAAAGAAAGAACAAACAGAAAAAGATCGTCCTCCTCCCCGCTCCCCCCAACAATCTACTACCTGCCTGCCACCGGGCTAGCATCCTCTGAAACAATGACACGCCTCAGTGTTGATCCAGTGTCACCGTCGTGCGTCATTAGATGAGGTTCCCAAGGAGAGAGCCTCAGGGCCGATCCGGTCGAGAAGCAATTTGAGAAGAGTCTTAACCCAATCGATGCCCCTCATACCATCTTCCTATCCACACATTATTTCCATCATGCGGCTGATACGTCTCCGTCGTATCTACTTTTCAAAACACTTTTGCCCTTGTTTTGTAATCTAACTTGCATGATTTGAATGGAACTAACCCGGACTGACGCTGTTTTCAGCAGAATTGCCATGGTGTTATTTATGTGCAGAAACAAAAGTTCTCGGAATGACCTGAAACTTCACGGAACGTCTTTTCGGAAATAATAAAAAATCCTTGCAAAAGATGAAGACCAGGGGCCATACCCTAGCCACGACGGTAGGGGGACGCCTGCCCCCCAGGGTGCGCCCCCTACCTCATGGACCCCCGAAGCTCCTTCTACCTCAACTCCAACTCTATATATTTGCTTTCGGGGAGAAAAAAATCAGAGAGAAGGATTTATCGCGTTTTACGATACGGAGCCGCTGCCAAGCCCTAAAACCTCTCGGGAGGGCAGATCCGGAGTCCGTTGGGGGCTTCGGAGAGGGGAATCCGTCGCCATCGTCATCATCAACCATCCTCCATCACCAATTTCATGATGCTCACCGCCGTGTGTGAGTAATTCCATCGTAGTCTTGCTGGACAGTGATGGGTTGGATGAGATTTATCATGTAATCGAGTTAGTTTTGTTAGGGTTTGATCCCTAGTATCCACTATGTTCTGAGATTGATGTTGCTATGACTTTGCTATGCTTAATGCTTGTCACTAGGGCCCGAGTGCCATGATTTCAGATCTAAAGCTATTATGTTTTCATCAATATATGAGAGTTCTTGATCCTATTTTGCAAGTCTATAGTCACCTATTATGTGTTATGATCCGTTAACCCCAAAGTGACAATAATCGGGATACTTACCGGTGATGACCGTAGTTTGAGGAGTTCATGTATTCACTATGTGTTAATGCTTTGGTCCGGTACTCTATTAAAAGGAGGCCTTAATATCCCTTAGTTTCCATTAGGACCCCGCTGCCATAGGAGGGTAGGACAAAAGATGTCATGCAAGTTCTTTTCCATAAGCACATATGACTATATTCGGAATACATGCCTACATTACATTGATGAATTGGAGCTAGTTCCGTGTCACCCTAGGTTACAACTGTTACATGATGAACCACATCCGGCATAATTCTCTATCACTGATCCATTGCCTATGAGCTTTCCATATATTGTTCTTCGCTTATTTACTTTTCCCTTGCTATTGTTACAATCACTACAAAATACCAAAAACATTACTTTTATTATCATTACCTTTTGCTACCGTTACCACTACTATCATATTACTTTGCTACTAAACACTTTGCTGCAGATATTAAGTTTCCAGGTGTGGTTGAATTGACAACTCAGCTGTTAATACTTGAGAATATTGTTTGGCTCCCCTTGTGTCGAATCAATAAATTTGGGTTGAATACTCTACCCTCGAAAACTGTTGCGATCCCCTATACTTGTGGGTTATCAAGACTATTTTCTGGCGCCATTGCCGGGGAGCATAGCTCTATTCTTTGAGTCACTTGGGATTTATATATGCTTATACTTATGAAGAACTTGAGAGATCCAAAAACCAAGATTTATCCCTCAACTACGAGGGGAGGTAAGGAACTGCCATCTAGCTCTGCACTTGATTCACCTTCTGTTTTGAGTAAGCTTGCGACACCTAAACCTGCTTCTGCTATCAGTTCAGATATGTCGCATGTTATTGATGATGCCACTTCTACTATGCATGATACTTATGATGAAACTACTTCTATGCTTGATACTACTATGCCACTTGGTGAATTTCTTGATGAACAACTTGCTAGGGTTAGAGAGAATGAAAATATTGAAACTGATAATATTGATGAAAGTGGTGATGAAGACTCTTCCCTTAATAAATATAAATCACCTGTTATTCCTGAGGGTTATGTTTTTGAAAAAGAAGCTGCTCTAGCTATTTTAGCTTGCAAAGATAGATACGAGCTCAAGAGGTTATTAGCTAAATGGAAGCAGCAATCTCTTAATGCTAGAATGAAACCTGACCCTGCTGTTGCTACTTCACCTATCTGTGTTACTGATAATGATTATGAATTCTCTGTTGATCCTGATATAATTACTTTGGTTGAATTTGATCCTTTTCATGGCTATGAATCTGAAACTGTTGTGGCACATCTTACTAAATTAAATGATATAGCTACCCTGTTCACTAATGATGAGAGAACTCGCTACTTTTATATCCTTAAAATATTCCCGTTCTCATTAAAGGGTGATGCTAAGATATGGTTTAATTCTCTTGATCCTGGTTGTGTGCATAGTCCCCAGGATATGATTTATTACTTCTTTGCTAAATATTTCCCTGCTCATAAGAAACAAGCTGCTTTGAGGGATATATATAATTTTGTGCAAATTGAAGAAGAGAGTCTCCCACAAGCTTGGGGGAGGCTTCTCAAGTTACTTAATGCTTTGCCTGATCATCCTCTTAAGAAAAATGAAATACTTGATATCTTTTATAATGGACTAACCGATGCTTCCAAAGATTACCTGGATAGTTGTGCTGGTTCTGTTTTCAGGGAAAGAACACCGGATGAAGCTGAAATTCTATTAAATAATATGTTGACCAATGAAAATAATTGGACACTTCCTGAGCCAGCTCCTGAGCCAATTCCTGAGCCTATTCCTAAACCAACTCCGAAGAAAAGAGGTGTTCTATTTCTCAGTCCTGAAGATATGCAAGAGGCAAAGAAATCTATGAAAGAAAAAGGTACTAAAGCTGAAGATGTTAAGAATTTACCTCCTATTGAAGAAATACATGGTCTTAATTTACCGCCTGTTGAAGAAATATATGATCTTAATCCATTACCTACTGAAGAAACACATGGTCTTGGTAACCCGACACAGGTAGTAAAGGTAAATTCTCTCTATAGATATGGTAAAGCTGAAATCCCATTTACTAAGTTTGCTAGCCCATGCTTAGATGAGTTTGGTAAATTTATGGCTAAGCAGGAAGACTTTAATGCTTATTTTGGTAGACAATTGAAATACAATTCAAATATGCTTGAACACTTGGGTGATTATATGGCTAATGTCAAAGGTGAACTTAAACTTATTAGTAAACATGCCTCTATGGTTACCACTCAAGTAGAACAAGTACTTAAGGCTCAAAATGATTTGATCAATGAACTGAATAGTAGGAATAATGATAATGCTGTTAGAGTTATAACTAGAGGTGGTAGAATGACTCAGGAACCTCTGTATTCTGAAGGCCATCCTGATGAAGCACAAACTAGCAAGACGCTAATTCGTGCGTGAAGACAGTCCGATCTTTCACAGTACTAGCAGCAACAATAAGAAGTTCCGGTCGAGTAAAGATGCAAAACCATAAGATCGGAACTTGCGTCGAGTAGATGAGATCGACTCCACGCGCAGCAGCAAGAAAATCCCCACGGATCATCAACTTTGATGTCCCCTGACATGGGACGTTTTCTGTAGCTTTATTCAACTCATGACTAAAACAAATCTCAAAACAACCTGCCATACAACGCTGAAGCCGTGCCCTTTATATGAGCGACGCACAAGTCCAAATCACCTACGGTAGAAAACCAAAACTAACAAGGATTCTCTCTTCTATCTCAACTAAACAAGATAATAACTAATTAAATATTCGGCTACGTTGATCACCTGACAACCGAAATAGACCAGAACTAGTACTTGCACGTAACCTTCTTTGGACTTGCAATACATGTAGCAATTTTCTTCTTTGGTGGAGTCCTGAAATTTGGCTCCACCTTTCCTGTAGCAAAGAGATCTGAACCAATCAAAATATGTTGTTTCGGAATAAAATGCTCGTGGTTACTTTCAGGTGTCGGGAGAATATTCTTTTTACGCCAAACAATAGCTTTGGTTTTAGTGGTCACATCATCCCCTCCCTCTTGAAAGGAAACCATCCTCGGTTTCGTGGTAGTTTTAGGGACTTTCTTTAGAGTGGAAATAATTGAATCCTCTTTGATAGCATTGGCAAACATTGGTTGTAGCACGTGCCCCCTTCCAGCATCTCGAAAAGAATATGTGTTGGACCTTCCGTCATGGCTGGCATGATGATCATACTGCCATGGTCTACCCAATAACAAGTGGCATGCATCCATTGGCAAGACATCACAGATAACTGTATCGTTATAGCCACCAACTGAAAAATGTACACGCACCTTGTGAGTAACTTTCAATCTGCCTGACTGATATAACCATTCGATGCAGTGTGGTTGTAGATGCTTCCAAGTAGGAAAAGCTAAAGCATCCACCAAGTCCTTGCTGACCGCGTTGGTGTAGCTTCCTCCATCTATGATCAACTTACAATTAGTGTTGTTGATTTTGCACTGAGTTTGAAAAAATATTCCAACGTTGCCCCTTATCCTCAATGCGATCTTCTTGCACTCGCTACACCATCAATGACGGATATGATTCGGCAGCTTCAAAACTCGCGGTCACCTTTTCAGCATATTCGGATTTTTCAATAGAAGTGTCGGAAACTGCCTCTTCATCACTAGCGGATGCATAGCCATCTCTTGTGAGCAACACTCTTTTCTCATTGGTACATTCACGCTTCATATGTCCCCTTCATCCACATTTGAAACACTCTATGTCACTAGTGCGTGTGGTCGACTGCACATTAGAATCAGACCTTGACAATCCTAATTTGGAAGCATCCTTCTGCATAGAATCATGAGAGCAATTTTGTGTTGCCGTCCTAGAGCTAGGAATGACATCCTCACTCTTATGTTGCGAGCGTCGCCATGTGTTCAAAGTGGTACTAGGAACTTTGTTAATTTGGCATCGCTTAATCTGTTGTTCTGCGCGCACAACTTGGTGCACAAGATCTTGTATGTTGTAGTAGACCACCATCTCAACACGATCATGCACCTCAATATTTAGCCCATTAAAGAAACATGCCATGGTCACCTCCGGATCCTCCGTTGTTCTTGTACGAATCATAAGCAATTCCATCTCCTTGTAATATTCATCCACACTCATATTACCTTGAGAGAGCCGCTGCAACTTGTTGTACATATCTCTTTTATAGTGCTCAGGAACAAAACGTCGCCTCATAAATTCTTTCATCCCTCGACAAGTCGTTGGGCGATGTCTTGAACGACAAATTTGATTCCACCAAATTAGCGCGTAACCGGTGAACTCAATTCCATCAAGTTGAACTTTCTTCTCCTCGCTATAATGACGGGCATCAAAAATTTGATCAACACACATCTCCCACTCCAAATAACCTTCCGGTTCGCACTTGCCAGAGAACGGAGGGATTGACATTTTTATGCGCCCAATTCCATCATCCACAGGCACACATACAGCTTGACCAACTCAGTCATGCACTCCGCCACGAACGGAAGTTTTAGGACGAGGTTCATAGTGTCGTGGTCGTGGCGCGTACCCCACCTGGTCAACACCATCATCGAGACCATCATCTCTAGCATGAGGTTGTGCCGCCAAACGGTGATCATGCACACTGGCATGTCCGTCGCGAGCAGGTGGAGCATAATGCAGTGGAGCCACCGGAGCAGTCTGTGGTGGAGCAAAATTCGCCGCCGACATATTGATGATGTCTGCCAAACCATCGAACCGAGTGATTAGGACATCTATCCTTTTGCCGAGCGCATCATGACATTGCTTGATGTAGTTGCATGTGTGGTCAAAACCATCCCGAATATTTTGAGGAATATCATCCGCATACACTGGATGTACAACTTCCTCAGAATCAACAGCAACCTCATCACCCTTGTTGACCGAGGTTGACATCTTGATCAACACAGTACCGTGAACAACCTTAGCTCTGAATACCACTTGATGAAGCACAAACTAGCAAGACGCTAATTCGTGCATGAAGACATTCCGATCTTTCACGGTACTAGCAGCAACAATAAGAAATTCCGGTCGACCAAAGATGCAAAACCGTAAGATCGAAACTTGCGTCGAGTAGATGAGATCGACTCCACGCGCAGAAGCAACAAAATCCCCACGGATCAGCAACAAAGATATTTGATGTCCCCTGACATGGGACGTTTTCTGTAGCTTTATTCAACTCAAGACTAAAACAAATCTCAAAACGACCTGCCGTACAACGCCGAAGCCGTGCCCTTTATATGAGCGACGCACAAGTCCAAATCACCTATGGTAGAAAACCAAAACTAACAAGGACTCTCTCTCTCCTATCTCAACTAAACAAGATAATAACTAATTAAATATTCAGCTACGTTGATCACCTAACAACCGAACTAGAACAGAACTAGTACTCGCACGTAACCTTCTTTGGACTTGCAATACATGTAGCGATTTTCTTCTTTGGTGGAGTCCTGAAATTTGGCTCCACCTTTTCCTGTAGCAAGAGATCTGAACCAATATTGAACCAATCAAAATATGTTGTTTCAGAATAAAATGCTCCTGGTTAATTCAGGTGTGGGGAGAATATTCTTTTGACGCCAAACAATAGCTTTGGTTTTAGTGGTCACATCACATCCTAAGAGAATTAAGCAAGATTCTCAGAGAAATAATATAGATGCACCTAGTCCTTCTAAAAGGAAGAAAAAGAAAAATGATAGGACTTTGCATGCTTCTAGTGAAATTATTGCTGAACCACCTGAGAATCCAAATGATATTTCTATTTCTGATGCTGACACACAATCTGGTAATGAACCTGAAAATAGTGATAATGTTAATGATAATGTTCATGTTGATGCTCAACCTAGCAATGATAATGATATAGAAATCGAACCTGCTGTTGATCCTGATAACCCAGAATCAAAGAATCAACATTATGATAAGAAAGACTTTGTTGCTAGGAAACATGGTAAAGAAAGAGAACCATGGGTTGCCTTTTCCTCCCAAACCATCCAAGAAAAAGGATGATGAGGATTTTGAGCGCTTTGCTGAAATGATTAGACATATCTTTTTGCGTATGCGATTAACTGATATGCCTAAAATGAATCCTTATGCTAAGTACATGAAAGATATTGTTACAAATAAAAGAAAGATACCAGAAGCTGAAATTTCCACCATGCTTGCTAATTATACTTTTAAAGGTGGAATACCAAAGAAACTTGGAGATCCAGGAGTACCAACTATACCATGCTCCATTAAAAGAAACTATGTTAAAACTTCTCTATGTGATCTTGGAGCCGGTGTTAGTGTTATGCCTCTCTCTTTATATCGTAGACTTGATTTGAATAAGTTGACATGTACTAAAATATCTTTGTAAATGGCTGATAAATTGATATGTCTCCAACGTATATACTTTTCCAAACACTTTTGCCCTTGTTTTGGACTCTAACTTGCATGATTTGAATGGAACTAACCTGGACTGACGCTGTTTTCAGCAGAATTACCATTGTGTTATTTATGTGCAGGAGAAAACGTTCTCGGAATGACCTGAAACTTCACGGAGACACTTTTCAGAAAATAAGAAAAATACCTGCCAAAGATGAAGGCTAGGGGGCCCACCACCTTGCCACGAGGGTGGGGGGCGTGCCTGTCCCCCTAGCGCGCACCCCACACCTCGTGGGCCCCCTGTTGCCTCTCCGACTCCAACTCCACCTCCATATATTGAGTTTCGAGGAGAAAAAAAATCAGAGAGAAGAAATCATTGCATTCTACGATACGGAGCCGCTGCCAAGCCCTAAAACCTCTCGGGAGGGCTGATCTGGAGTCCGTTCGGGGCCCCGGAGAGGGGAATCCGTCGCCATCGTCATCATCAACCATCCTCCATCGACGGTGATGGGTTGGATGGGATCTATCATGTAATCGAGTTAGTTTTGTTAGGGTTTGATCCCTAGTGTCCACTATGTTCTGAGATTGATGTTGCTATGACTTTGCTATGCTTAATGCTTGTCACTAGGGCCCGAGTGCCATGATTTCAGATCTGAACCTATTATGTTTTCATCAATATATGAGTGTTTTTGATCCTATCTTCCAAGTCTATAGTCACCTATTATGTGTTATGATCCGTTAACCCCAAAGTGACAATAATCGGGATACTTACCGGTGATGACCGTAGTTTGAGGAGTTCATGTATTCACCATGTGTTAATGCTTTGTTCCGGTTCTCTATTAAAAGGAGGCCTTAATATCCCTTAGTTTCCGTAAGGACCCCGCTGCCACGGGAGGGTAGGACAAAAGATGTCATGCAAGTTCTTTTCCATAAGTATGTATGACTATGTTCGGAATACATGCCTACATTATATCAATGAACTGGAGCTAGTTCTGTGTCACCCTAGGTGAGGGAGTCCTGGATTAGGGGGTGTCCGGATGGCCGGACTATACCTTCAGCCGGACTCCTGGACTATGAAGATACAAGATTGAAGACCTTGTCCCGTGTCCGGAAGGGACTTTCCTTGGCGTGGAAGGAAAGCTTGGCGATACGGATATGTGGATCTCCTACCATTGTAACCGACTTTGTGTAACCCTAACCCTCTCCGGTGTCTATATAAACCGGAGGGTTTTAGTCTGTAGGACAACATACAAAACAACAATCATACCATAGGCTAGCTTCTAGGGTTTAGGCTCTCCGATCTCGTGGTAGATCTACTCTTGTACTACCCATATCATCAATATTAATCAAGCAGAACATAGGGTTTTACCTCCATCAAGAGGGCCCGAACCTGGGTAAAACTTCGTGTCCCTTGCCTCCTGTTACCATCCAGCCTAGACGCACAGTTCGGGACCCCCTACCCGAGATCCGCCAGTTTTGACACCGACATTGGTGCTTTCATTGAGAGTTCCTCTGTGTCGTCACCGTTAGGCTTGATGGCTCCTACGATCATCAATAGCGATGCAGTCCAGGGTGAGACCTTCCTCCCCGGACAGATCTTCATCTTCGGCGGCTTCGCGCTGCGGGCCAATTCACTTGGCCATCTAGAGCAGATCGAAAGCTATGCCCCTGGCCGTCAGGTCAGGTTTGGAAGTTTAAACTACACGGCTAACATCCGCGGGGAATTGATCTTCGACGGATTCGAGCCACTGCCGAGCGCGCCGCACTATCACGACGAGCATGATCTAGCTCTGCCGCCGAACAGTGCCCTGGAGGCCGCACCCGCATCGGCTTCGACCCTTAATTCGGAGCCAACTGCGCCGATCGAGGATGGGTGGTTGGACGCCGCCTCGGGGGCTGCGATCCCAACGGCGATCGAGCCGAACACCAGCCCCGCACTCCGCGAAACTCGTGACTCCAAGGAGCCGGACTCCTCTCCGGACTCCGAACCCTCTGCGCCCCTGCCGATCGAATCCGATTGGGCGCCGATCATGGAGTTTACTGCCGCGGACATCTTTCATCACTTGCCTTTCAGCGATATTCTGAAGACACTAAAGTCTCTCTCTTTATCAGGAGAGCCCTGGCCGGACTACGGTCAGCAAGGTTGGGATACATACGATGAAGAAATTCAAAGCCCACCCACCACCTACTTTGTAGCCACTGTCGATGATTTAACCGACATGCTTGACTTCGACTCCGAAGACATCGACGGTATGGACGCCGATGCAGGAGACGATGAAGAACCAGCGCCTATTGGGCCCTGGAAAGCCACCTCATCATATGACATATACATGGTGGACACCCCAAAAGAAGGAGATGGCAATGGAACAGCGGAGGATGACCCCTCCAAGAAACAGCCTAAGCGCCGGCATCAGCGGCGCTGCTCAAAATGCCGCCAAAGAAAATACGGTGATTCCAGCACGGGAGATAATAATAATACTCCGGAGAGTGCCTAAGAAAACCCCCTCCAGCAAGATTCAGCACAGGAGGATGGAGAAGCCAGCCCTCATGAGAGAGCGGCAGACAGAGAGGTCGAGGACGATAATTATATGCCTCCCTCTGAAGACGAGGCAAGCCTCGACGACGACGAATTCGTCGTGCCAGAGGATCCCATCGAGCAAGAGCGTTTTCAACGCAGGCTTATGGCCACGGCAAGAAGCCTCAAGAAAAAACAACAACAGCTTAGAGCTGATCAAGATTTGCTAGTCAATAGATGGACTGAAGTCCTTGCGGCTGAAGAGCGTAAACTCGAACGCCCCTCCAAGAGCTACCCAAAGCGCAGGTTGCTACCCCGATTAGAGGAGGAAGCACTTAAACCTACATCACCAGCACTTGATACGGCCGACCGGCCACCTCGTGGCTGCGACAGAGAGGCCTCTCGGCCTTCCACTCAAGCCGCACCCCGTACCAAGGCATGGGAAAATGCGCCAGACCTGCAAGATATGTTGGAGGACAAGGAAAGGCAAACAAGATCGATCTATGGATCGCGTGGGTGCCCCACGACTCGAGAAGATAACCGTCACGCCGGACACAAATCCGGTAGGGCCGAACACAGTAGACAAAGCTCATTGGAGCTACGTCGTGATATAGCCCAGTACAGAGGCGCCGCACACCCACTATGCTTCACAGACGAAGTAATGGATCATCAAATCCCCGAGGGTTTCAAACCCGTAAACATCGAATCATACGATGGCACAACAGAACCTGCGGTATGGATCGAGGATTATCTCCTTCATATCCACATGGCCTGCGGCGATGATCTCCACGCCATCAAATACCTCCCACTCAAGCTTAAAGGACCAGCTCGACATTGGCTTAACAGCTTGCCAGCAGGATCAATCAGTTGTTGGGAGGACCTGGAAGCCGCATTCCTCGACAATTTCCAGGGCACTTATGTGCGACCACCAGACGCCGATGACCTAAGCCACGTAATTCAGCAGCCACAGGAATCGGCCAGGCAATTCTGGACACGGTTCCTAACAAAGAAAAATCAAATAGTCGACTGTCCGGACGCAGAGGCCCTAGTAGCCTTCAAGCACAATATCCGTGACGAGTGGCTTGCCCGACACCTTAGACAGGAAAAGCCGAAATCTATGGCAGCACTCACGACACTCATGACCCGCTTTTGCGCGGGAGAAGACAGCTGGCTTGCTCGTAGCAACAATATGAACAAGAACCCTGGTAATTCGGATACGAGGGACAGTAGTGGCAGGTCGCATTGCAACAAGCAGAAGCGCTGCATTAACGGCGACAATGCTGAGGATACGGCAGTTAATGCCGGATTCAGAGGCTATAAATCCGGTCAGCGGAAAAAGCCATTCAAAAGAAATCCTAGGGGCCCGTCCAGTTTGGACCCAATATTCGACCACTTGTGCCGGATACATGGCACCCCCGAAAAGCCGGCCAATCACACCAACAGGGATTGCATAGCAGGTAGGCAAGTTAAATGCCGAAAATAAAGATAAGGGGCTGCATAGCGATGACGACGAAGAGCCCCGGCCGCCGAACAACAGTGGACAGAAGGGTTTTACCCCACAAGTGCGGACGGTGAACATGATATACGCAACCCACATCCCAAGAGGGAGCGGAAGCGCGCGTTAAGGGACGTATACGCGGTAGAGCCAGTCGCCCCAAAGTTCAACCCATGGTCCTCCTGCCCGATCACCTTTGATCGAAGGGACCATCCCACTAGCACCCGTCATGGCGGATTCGCCGCATTGGTTCTAGACCCAATTATTGACGGATTTCATCTCACTAGAGTCCTTATGGACGGTGGCAGCAGCCTGAACCTGCTTTACCAGGATACAGTGCGGAAAATGGAGATAGATCCCTCGAGGATTAAGCCCACCAAAACGACCTTTAAAGGCGTAATACCAGGTGTAGAAGCCAACTGTACAGGCTCAGTCACACTTGAAGTGGTCTTCGGATCTCCGGATAATTTTCGAAGCGAGGAGTTAATCTTCGACATAGTCCCATTCCGTAGTGGCTATCACGCACTGCTCGGGCGAACCGCATTCGCCAGGTTCAATGCGGTACCTCACTACGCATACCTTAAGCTCAAGATGCTAGGCCCTTGAGGAGTAATTACGGTCAATGGAAACACCAAACGCTCCCTCCAAACGGAGGAGCACACGACGACCCTTGCAGTGGAAGTACAAAGCAGCCTCTCCAGGCAGTTCTCCAGTCCGGCCATTAAACGTCCGGACACCGTCAAGCGCGCCCGGAGTAACCTACAACAAGGTCGTCTGGCACGTTCCGAGCAGGCATAGCAATGCGGCCCCAACCCCAGCCCTCGCAAAAATGCGACACCAGTGCTTCGCGTACATAACTACGCTCTAGAAATACCATGGGTACAGGGGGAGGGGCACCATCACGGCACGCCCGAAACACGGCTTAAACCGCACCAGGGGCTGCCGATTTTTTAATTTTCTCTTATTTTCAGGACTCCATTCTTCGGAAGGCCTGTTTGGCAGTTCAATTGCCGCACAAACGATGCAAAAACTAGGGAAGCGGACAAGCCATGCCGCATGACGGAACTCCCAGGTGGTCTCTATCACGAGCAGTATACCCGTTTCGCATACCATTCTGCAGCCTGCCCCTGGAACGGACATGTTAAATAGTCCAACCTTTTGCTTATCGCATTATTTGTATCGTTCTGCTTTGATCGCAGCCCTTTTTAATAAACAATGCATAGCTTTTGTATATTTTTGCATTACTCTTTTTTTTACAAATATATGTTCCTTAACGACATGTTGCACCCATACACTTTGGTACGGCCAAAATACGCCAGGGGCTTTAGTACCCCTCAATATGGTGTGAGAAGTCCGAACACTTTAACAAGTGCGGCACCCCGAACTTATAGCATTATATGCATCGGCTCCGAATCATGTCTTAGGTCAATAGTTGGGTTTGCCCGGCTCCAATGTTTTGGTGCCTTACGTTCCGCTATGTCGGCTAAGGTAGCACTAGGAGAACTACTGCGATTGTGCCCCAGTTGAGCTGGGTCGAGCACCTCAGTAGAGAAAGCTAAAACTGACTGTCATGATGAAGCGAGAGCTGGTCGCTGTTCGAGAGGTTTTTCGAGTCCCTAAAGACTTATGCCGCTTAGAGCGAGGAGTCGGCTCTGTCCGGCCAAGGCGTGGATAGCGCCCCGAACTCGGTCTTCCGAATACCAGGGGCTTCGCCGAAATTTAAAATTGTAGAATTCTATGGCTAAGTGAGAGTGTTCACACATTATAGTCCGATTGCCTTGTTTGTTGTGTTGAGCGCCTCCCTCGAAGGACCCAAACATGGGAAAAAGAGCGCTCAGGTTTATCCCCGAACACCCCAGCACTAGCGGCATGGGGGCAGAAGCCGACGACTCGCCATCTCTCAGAATTGATAAACAGCCGCACAGAAGGTAATATTTTAAATTCCAACAGCATTGCTTAGCACATATGAACAAGTTTTCAGCGCACAGGACAAAACGAGCGAGTTTTACTCAAAAATTACATCCCTGGAACATTCATCCACCATAAGACGGGCACCCTTCAAAACATCCTTATAATAATTCTCGGGCTTGCGATGCTCTTTCCCCGGCGGTGGCCCGTCCTTCACAAGCTTCTCAGCATCCAGCTTGCCCCAGTGCACCTTAGCACGGGCAAGGGCCCTACGGGCACCTTCAATGCAGACGGAGCGCTTGATGACTTCAAGCCTTGGACAGGCCCCCACCAGCCGCCGCACCAGCCTGAAATAGCTCCCAGACAGAGCCTCTCCAGGCCACAACCGAACTTTGAGACCCTTCATGGCCTGTTCGGCCGCCTTGTGGAGCTCGACCAGTTGCTTCAACTGGTTGCTCAGGGGCACGGGGTGTCCGGCCTCAGCATACTGAGACCAGAACACCTTCTCTGTCGAGCTACCCTCCTCGGCTCGATAGAATGCGGTGGCATCGGACACACTACAGGGAAGATTTGCGAATGCTCCTGGAGAGCTCCGGATTCGGGTAAGTAACAAGTAACTCACGTTTATGTGTTTGCTTTGCATAAAGAATGCCTTACCCGCCGCTATCTTTTTCACCGCATCCAACTCCTGGAGGGTCTTCTGGGATTCGGCCTTGGCAGACTTGGCATTTTCAATAGCCACCGCGAGCTCGGACGCTCGCGTCTTTGACTCAAGCTCCAAACTCTCATGTTTTTTCATGAGAGCCTGGAGCTCTTGCCACACCTTGCCAACCTAGGCCTCATACTTCTCCCGCTCGGTGCGCTCCGTGGCCGCCCTCTTCTCGGCCTCGAACAACGCTTGCTTAAGGGTCGCCACCTCAGACGTGGCCCCTACAATAGCCACGATAATCCTGTCATTTTTTGCAATTGCACTTTTTTATATATATTTAAACAAGGTATTTCTTACCTTCCTTGTCCTTGAGCTGCTTCTTGGCACGCCTGAGCTCTTGCTCGGACTGCTCGAGGTTCTGCTTTAGCGTGTCCACTTCCGTAGTCAGTGCGGCGGACGCCAGCAGAGAAGCCTGCATACGCATATTGACTCCTTTTTGTTAGACTCCTGCGAATTTTATTTGATCCTCTATTCGGCTTTTCTTCCCGAACGCGAAACAGAGCATCAGGGGCTACTGTCTATGCGGTAATATTATTTACACATTCTTTACTTACCTCAAAGCCTGTTAAAAGGCTAGCACAGGCTTCAGTCAGTCCGCTCTTGGCGGACTGAACCTTCTGGACCACCGCACTCATAATGGTGCGGTGCTCCTCGTCGATGGAGGCGCCTTTGAGCACCTCCAATAGATTGTCCGGCGCCTCCGGTTGGACGGGGGTCACCGGCACGGTGGGCTTGCTCCTCTTGGAAGGAGGTCGCCCGCCGGACTCTGGAACCTTTGAAGGTTCCGGAGCAGTGTCAGGCCTAGAGCTGGACTTGGAGCCCTGGGGGGTTTTATCCCCTTTACTCCTGGAGTCCGGGAGGTCGCCTTGCAGCGCCTCCAGGACCACCTCCTCCTGGCTTGGAACCTGTTGGGACAACACTTCGGCGTCGTCCGTAGGGCGGGGGGAGGTAGCCGTCGGAAGCGAATTCACATCCGACGAGTCTAGTGAACCGCTCGATGACGCGTCGAGCCGGTCTTTGGGTGGGCTGCATAAACATATTCGACATAAGGGAAAGCTGTGCAATAAAGGAATACTATGAATTACTCTGGTATCCGGATACTTACGGTTTCGCCAGCGGCTTGGCCCTGAGCGGCCACTCCTCTCCACCATCGTCGGTGTTGGTGGAGTAGTCCGGAGGAAGGGTTTTCCCCTTCTTGGACCCTTCGGCCTCCCCAGTGAGGGCGGCCTTCCTTTTCTTATCTCCCCCCACTGGAGGGGGAGAGGTCTCTTCTTCCTCCTCCTCGTCTTCATGAGAAGAATGCGCCTTGGAGCCGTCGGATGATGAACCCGACACCTCCTGGCGCCGGGCACTTTTTCGAGTCCCCGTGGCCTTCTTCATGGCCTTCTTCTCCGGCACCACATAGGGTGCCGGAACCAGCAGCTTCGCCAAGCGGGCATCGGCTGGGTCTTCGGGCAAAGGAGCTAGACAGTCGATCTGTCTGGACTTCGCCTGCCAATCCCGTCAAAGGTAAGGGAGCTTAGATCCCGCATAGAGTTAAACTATGAAAAACTAATACCCTGTAAAAGGTACAAACAACTTACCACGCTAGCGTGACGCTACGCACTGAATCCGCGATCCTCGGTAGCGGATGCGGGAGCCTCGGCGCCCTTGAAAAGCACCTTCCAGGCATCTTCGCACATCATGTCGAAGAGCCTGCTCAGAGTTCGGTGCTGTGCCGGGTTGAACTCCCACAGATTGAAGGCCCGTTGTTGACACGGGAGGATCCGGCGGATGAGCATAACCTGGACTATGTTGACAAGGTTGAGCTGCTTGTTCACCAGGGTTTGGATGCATGTTTGCAGTCCAGTCACCTCTCCTTTGCTGCCCCACGACAGGCCCATCTCTTTCCAGGACGTGAGCCGCGTTGGGGGTCCGGACCGGAACTCGGGGGCTGTGACCCACTCAGGGTCGCGTGGCTCGATGATGTAAAACCACCCGATTGCCACCCCTTCAGGGTCTCCACAAAGGAGCCCTCGAGCCATAAGACGTTGGGCATCTTGCCCACCATGGCGCCTCCGCACTCCGCCTGGTTGCCGTGCACCACCTTCGGCTTGACATTGAAAGTCTTGAGCCATAGGCCGAAATGGGGGCGGATGCGGAGGAAAGCCTCGCACACGACGATAAACGCCGAGATGTTGAGGATGAAGTTCGGGGCCAGATCATGGAAATCCAGGCCGTAGTAGAACATGAGTCCCCGGACGAATGGGTGGATAGGAAAGCCCAGTCCGTGGAGGAACTGGGGAAGGAACACTACCCTCTCATGGGGCCTTGGGGTGGGGAGGATCTGCCCCTCTTCGGGAAGCCGATACGCGATGTCGTTAGACAAGTATCCGGCCTTCCTCAGTTTTTTGATGTCTCCCTCCGTGACGGAGGAGACCATCCACTTGCCTCCCGCTCCGGACATGGCTGGAGAAGGTTGAGGAGGGGAGTGCGGACTTGGCGCTGGAGCTCGAGTGCGCAAAAATGGATAGGCAAAGGAGGAAGAAGGTGTAGGTGAAAAGGTGGATCCTTATCCCCTTATATGGGTGGACGCAACTACGTGTCCCCACCAGCCTGGTAAAACTCTCTTATCTCCAAGCGCCGTAATCAATGGCGCAGTTGGGTTACCCACGCCCGTATTGATGAGAATCCCGGAATAAGGGGACACGATCTCTGCTTCGATGAGACGTGCCAAGGAAACCGCCTCGCATGACACGCTGAGGTGGGACAATAAAACGATTCAAATAAAGGCTTGGCCGTGGTGCGATGTCACACTATGGAATACGTTATTGGATTAGATTTGTGTAAATATTATTCTCTCTATGGCAATATGCGGAAACTTATTTTGCAGAGCCGGACACTATCTTTGTGTTCAAAATCTTCTATGAAGTATTTGGAGGAGGAACCCGCCTTGCAATGTCGAAGACAATCTGCGCGCCGGACTCGTCGTCATTGAAGCCTGGTTAAGGGGCTACTGAGGGAGTCCTGGATTAGGGGGTGTCCCGATGGCCGGACTATACCTTCAGCCGGACTCCTGGACTATGAAGATACAAGATTGAAGACCTCGTCCCGTGTCCGAAAGGGACTTTCCTTGGCGTGGAAGGCAAGCTTGGTGATATGGATATGTGGATCTCCTACCATTGTAACCGGCTTTGTGTAACCCTAACCCTCTCCGGTGTCTATATAAACCGGAGGGTTTTAGTCCATAGAACAACATACAGAACAACAATCATACCATAGGCTAGCTTCTAGGGTTTAGGCTCTCCGATCTCGTGGTAGATCTACTCTTGTACTACCCATATCATCAATATTAATCAAGCAGGACGTAGGGTTTTACCTCCATCAAGAGGGCCCGAACCTGGGTAAAACTTCGCGTTCCTTGCCTCCTGTTACCATCCAGCCTAGACGCACAGTTCGGGACCCCGTACCCGAGATCCGCCGGTTTTGACACCAACACTAGGTTATGACTGTTACATGATGAACTGCATCCGGCATAATTCTCCATCACCGATCCATTGCCTACGAGCTTTCCATATATTGTGCTTCGCTTATTTACTTTTCCGCTGCTATTGCTATCATCACTACAAAATACCAAAAACATTGCTTTTACTACTGTTACCTTTTGCTACCGTTATCACTACTATCATATTACTTTGCTACTAAACACTTTGCTGCAGATATTAAGTTTCCAGGTGTGGTTGAATTGACAACTCAGCTGCTAATACTTGAAAATATTCTTTGGCTCCCCTTGTGTCAAATCAATAAATTTGGGTTGAATACTCTACCCTCGAAAACTGTTGCGATCCCCTATACTTGTGGGTTATCAAGACCATTTTCTGGCACCGTTGCCGGGGAGCATAGCTCTATTCTTTGAGTCACTTGGGATATATATCTGCTTATCATTATGAAGAACTTGAGAGATCCAAAAACCAAGATCTATCCCTTAACTATGAGGGGAGGTAAGGAACTGCCATCTAGCTTTGCACTTGATTCACCTTCTGTTTTGAGTAAGCTTGCGACACCTACACCCGCTTCTGCTATTCGTTCTGATATGTCGCATGCTATTGATGATGCCACTTCTGCTATGCATGATACTTATGATGAAACTACCTCTATGCCTGATACTACTATGCCACTTAGTGCTTTTCTTGATGAACAACTTGCTAGGGCTAGAGAAATTGAAAATATTGAATCTGATGATACTGATGAAAGTGATGATGAAGAACCACTTGCTATTCCTAAGGTTTATGTATTTGATCAAGATGCTTCTTTAGCCATTTTAGCTTGCAGAAATAGAACTGAACTTAAAAAATTATTAGCTAAATGGAGTAAGCAATCCCTAAATGATAGAATGAAACCTGACCCTGCTTTTTCTACTTCACCAATCTTTGTTACTGATAAGGATTATGAATTCTTTGTTGATCCTGATATAATTACTTTGGTTGAATCTGATCCTTTTCATGGTTAAGAATCTGAAACTGTTGTGGCACATCTTACTAAATTGAATGATATAGCCACCCTGTTCACTAAAGATGCTAAGATATGGTTTAATTCTCTTGATCTTGGTTGTGTGCATAGTCCCCAGGATATGATTTATTACTTCTCTGCTAAATATTTCCCTGCTGATAAGAAACAAGCTGCTTTAAGGGATATATATAATTTTGTGCAAATTGAAGAAGAGAGTCTCCCACAAGCTTGGGGGAGGCTTCTCCAATTACGTAATGCTTTGCCTGATCATCCTCTTAAGAAAAATGAAATACTTGATATCTTTTATAATGGACTAACCGATGCCTCCAGATATTACCTGGATAGTTGTGCTGGTTCTGTTTTCAGGGAAAGAACACCGGATGAAGCTGAAATTCTATTGAATAATATGTTGACCAATGAAAATAATGGGACACCTCCGGAGCCAATTCCTGAGCCTATTCCTAAACCAACTCCGAAGAAGAGGGGTATTCTATTTCTCAGTCCTGAAGATATGCAAGAGGCAAAGAAATCTATGAAAGAAAAAGGTATTAAAGCTGAAGATGTTAAGAATTTACCTCCTATTGAAGAAATACATGGTCTAAATTTACCGCCTGTTGAAGAAACATATAATCTTAATCCTTTACCTATTGAAGAAACTCATGGTCTTGATAACCCAACACAGGTAGTAAAGGTAAATTCTCTCTATAGATATGATAAAGCTGTAATCCCATTTACTAAAATTGCTAGCCCATGCTTAGATGAGTTTGATAAATTTATGGCTAAGCAAGAAGATTTTAATGCTTATTTTGGTAGACAATTGAAATACAATTCAAATATGCTTGAATACTTGGGTGATTATATGGCTAATGTTAAAGGTGAACTTAAACTTATTAGTAAACATGCTTCTATGGTTACCACTCAAGTAGAACAAGTACTTAAAGCTCAGAATGATTTGCTCAATGAATTGAACAGTAAGAATAATGATAATGCTGTTAGAGTTATGACTAGAGGTGGTAGAATGACTCAGGAACCTTTGTATCCTGAAGGCCATCCTAAAAGAATTGAGAAAGATTCTCAGAGAAATAATTTAGATGCACCTAGTTCTTCTAAAAAGAAGAAAAAGAAAAATGATAGGACTTTGCATGCTTCTAGTGATCCTATTGTTGAAACACCCGAGAATCCAAATGATATTTCTATTTATGATGCTGAAACACAATCTGGTAATAAACCTGAAACTAGTGATAATATTAATGATAATGTTCATGATGTTGCTCAACCTAGTAATACTAATGATATAGAAATTGAACCTGCTGTTGATCTTGATAACCCACAATCAAAGAATCAACGTTATGATAATAAAGACTTTGTTGCTAGGAAACATGGTAAAGAAAGAGAGCCTTGGGTTCAGAAACCCATGCCTTTTCCTCCCAAACCATCCAAGAAAAAGGATGATGAGGATTTTGAGCGCTTTGCTGAAATGATTAGACCTATCTTTTTGCGTATGCGATTAACTGATATGCTCAAAACCAATCCTTATGCTAAGTATATGAAAGATATTATTACAAATAAAAGAAAGATACCGGAAGCTGAAATTTCCACCATGCTTGCTAATTATACTTTTAAGGGTGGAATACCAAAGAAACTTGGAGATCCAGGAGTACCCACTATACCATGCTCCATTAAAAGAAACTATGTTAAAACTGCTTTATGTGATCTTGGAGCCAGTGTTATGCCTCTCTCTTTATATCGTAGACTTGATTTGAATAAGTTGACACCTACTGAAATATCTTTGCAAATGGTTGATAAATCAACTGCTATACCTATCGGTATTTGTGAGGATGTGCCTGTTGTAGTTGCAAATGTTACTATTTTAACGGACTTTGTTATTCTTGATATTCCCGAGGATGATAGTATGTCTATTATTCTTGGAAGACCCTTTTTGAATACTCCAGGGGCTGTTATTGATTTTACTAAAGGCAATGTCACTTTTCATGTTAATGGTAATGAGCATACGATACACTTTCCGAGGAAACAACCTCAAGTTCACAGTATCAACTCTATTGGAAAAATTCCATCAATTATATTTGGAGGTTTTGAATTTCCTCTTCCTACTGTCAAGAAGAAATATGATATTCTTATTATTGGGGATGTGCATATCCCCGTTGAGGTAACATAGTGTTATTCGAAATTTCTGCGGTTCCATGTTATTCGGAATGAGTTCGTTAACAAGACTTGATCAACCTTGTTAGTGGATTCCTTTTGATGATCATGAGATGGATGAAACTAGAAGGCACAACCTTCTGTACCCCACTTTTACTTTCTGTTATTTATATTAAATAAAATTAAAATAAATATTTTTCTGTTTGTTATCCGATTACCCATGCAATATAAAAATACCTTGAAAATAAAAGTTCTCCAAATGCCCTGAAAATTAAATATGATTTTTTCTAGAATATTTGTGGATTTATGGAACTGAGAACACACCAGGGGGGGTCAACCACCTGCCCACGAGGGTGGAGGGTGCGCACACCCCCTTAGGGCGCGCCCCCTGCCTCATGGGCCCATGGTGTCCCTCCTCCACTTATTCTTGCACCCATACACTCCTTCTTCCTCCCCCAAACACGAAAAACCAGCTCAAACCCGAGTCCAAGCTCGTTTTGCTGCCATTTTCGATCTCCTTGCTCAAAGCACCTCTCACAAAACTGCTTGGGGAGATTGTTCCTTGGTATGTGACTCCTCCATTGGTACAATTGGTTTTTGTTATAGTGCTTTATTCATTGCAAATTTTTGCTGCTTAGGTGACCCTGATATTGAGCTTGCATGTCAAATTTATATGGTCAAAAGTAGTTTTGATGCATGATATAGGCCCTAGGCACTTGTATGAGTAGTTGCTATCAATATTATTGAGTTTGGTTTACTTTTATTTTGAAGTTACTAAAAATTTTCAGAGGAAGAAAAATGCTTAGGAAAATGTTCCAAGGTGGTTCTTCAAAGAAGCAAGGACCCATGCTTGCAATGCGTGATGCTGACGAAGAGCCACCAAGAGACGCTCCAGTGCGTCCTTGCGAGTGGCCTTCTGAAAATTTTATGGATCAAGCGGGAATAAAAGAAGAATCCAACGCATATTTGCGTAACGCTGATCTCGTGAGCTTCGAGGAAGATAAGTGCAGTCAGTATCATGAGCTCACTAGCTCCTTTGTGAGGAGGTTTGAATTTTCAACTTCACGTAATTCTCCATCTGTACTGTTTGATCTTTATGATAAATCTTATACCATGGACTTAGAGGATTTTACCATTGCATGCAAACTTCCACAATGGGGTAGTATAAGGGATCCTCGCAAATCTGAATTTAGAGATTTTCTTGCTAATATAACTATGGGAGAATCTAGAGATATTACACAAGCTACCATAGGGAGAATTCACTTTCCTGTTATACATTATTTTGCTCTCTTCATAGGTAGATGCATAAATGGTAAAGATGAGGCATGTCACATGTGTATCCCCGATCTTAGTATTCTTAGGAGTGTTGTGTTAGGAGACAAATCATATAATTTGGGAGCCATTGTTGCACGTAGGTTGCATCTTAATAGACATAATGGAGATTTCTTTGGTGGAATTTATACAACCCGCACAGCTAATTTTCTTGGTATAGATGTACGCGAAGATGATATTGAATTACCTCCTGCCTATCTAGATTTTAATTCTATGGTTCACCACTAGTTTGTCGAGAGGAACGAATCACCTCTTCTGTGACGCCCGGGTAATTAAGCTACAGTAACCCTCTGCTAAGGATGCCACGTCACCTCGGTTACTGTTGATAAACTCGAGTTAGTTCAAAAACGATTCAAATTCAAATTTAAAATATAGGCAAACAGTAAAAGTTTTCAAACATTAAAACTAAATTGTTCATCGTGGCAAATAACCCCTAATTAATTGAGGTGAAGAAACCACATTCTTATAGAAAGTTTAGATGCATTTGAATAATTAAAACAGTAGGTAAAACAATGAAATAAATGTATTTTGCATTTTATAAAATAATAAACTGTTTATTTAGTTGCCCCTAAGTTAATGGGACAGTAGCATAGTTATTAACACTAAATTAGTGACTGCTTTTATAATTTATAAAACTAATACAAATGAGAAATTAAAAGAAAACAGAAAAGAAAAATAAATAAAAGGTAAAAAGAAAACAAAACAAAAGAAAAACCCCCGGCTCCCCAAGGGCCTTGGCCCACTGGCCCAGCTGAACGGCCGACCTAAACCGGCCCAGGCCGCCCCCCTCACTCCCTTATCCACGGTCCATCCCCGCAGCCCTATCCCACTCCCTCCCCCGTCGCCCCACACTCCCACTCCCCCGCTGGATCTGGATCGGGGCACGACGCCCCGACCCCGTCGCCAATTCGAACCGCGCCAACCGTCGCCTCGCGCCAGGACGCCGCCGCCCAGAACGCCGCCTTGCCGACCTTCCTCCTTGCCGGCGCCGTCGTCCCCGACGTCCTTCCCACACCCTGCGCCTCCTCGAGCGTGCTTCCCTTCAACGCTGTGAGCGGGCAGCGAAACCCCCTCTCTCTGTGTGACGCCCGGATAATTAGGCTACAGTAACCCCACGTTAACGATGCCACGTCACCTCGGATTACTGTTGATAATCTCGCGTTAGTTCGAAACGATTCATATTCAAATTTTGAATTTAAGTTAAACAATTAAAGTTTTCAAAAGTCGAAACTAAATTGTTCCTAATGTGTCTAATAATCCTTAGTAAATATTGGTGGATAAATTATCTTTTAATAAAATATTTAAATGCACTAAAGTAATAGAAATGACAGCAAAAACAATTAATTAGATGCCTTTTATAAAGTTATAATAATCAAACTAAATTAGTAGTGTGCCAAAATAATTGTGGCAGTGGACTAAATAGTAATACTAATTTAGGTGCTGACTGGGTATTTTATAAAACTAAAATAAAAGAAACTTTAAATGAAACATTAAAGAAAATAAGTAAAAGAAAAGGAAAACAGAAAACAAGAAAACAAAAAGGAGAAGAAGAAGAACCCCCCCCCCCCCCGCTGGGCCACGGCCCAGCAAACCATCGGGCCGCCAGGCCGGCCCAGCCGCACCCCATCCCCTCCTCCATATCCCCACCAGGGGAAACCCTAACCCATTCCCCACTCGCTCCCACTCCCCCCTCTTCCGATCCGATCTGGATCGGGATCGATCCCCCACTCCCCCCTCCCCGGCAGTGCCCCGTCGCCCGAACCCCCCACCGACGCCGTGCCGCCGTCCGAAGGCCTCCCGTCGCCGGAGCCACCACAGCGGCCCGCCTTCCGTTCCCCCCCCCCGCCGCGGCGCCCCAAGCCCTGATGTCGCGCCGTCGCCGCTCGCCGTCGTCTCCGTCCTCCTCGACCTCCTCTTCGAGCACCGCTGCCCGGACCCTACACCCCGCCGTGAGCCGCCGCCTTTTCCCTCCTCTCCCCGCGTCGGCCGCGTACTCGCAGTTCCCCGTCTCTGCCTGCGCCCGGGGCGCGCCCACCCGCTTCCCCCGTGCGCGCTCGCCGCGCTCGGGCCTCGCCCCGCGCGCGCGCGTGGCCGCTGGCCGCCGTGGCTCCCCGCCAGGGCCGCGCCCCCCTGCTCCCCTCGCCACACGCCGGCACCGCCGCCCTGCTGCCGGCAACCTCGCCCCGCACTGGGCGGGATGCGCCCCTGCGCCCATCCCTGGCCGGCGACGTGCCCCGCCGTGGCCACCCGTGCCCACGCCCGAGTGCCCCTGGGCGTGCACCCGAACGGGGCACCCCGTTGCGCCCGAACCCGAACGCACGCACGCCCGAACCGATAGGCCCCCTGGGGCCAATGACATGGGGGCCCCAGCCCCAGAACTTAAAAAAAAGAGGAATTAAAATAAAAATAAAAATAATATTTATTAAATAAATAAATAATAATTAAATTAATTAATTAATTAAGGAATTAATTAAGTTAATTAATCATAATTAGATTAACCTAAACCCTAATTAATTTAAATAGAGAATGACAGGTGGGTCCCACTGGACCCACATGTCAGGGTTGACTCAGTCAACCCCTGTTGACTGCTGACGTCAGCATGACATCATGCTGACGTCATAAATACATTTTTTTCGAATTAATTAAATAAATAATTAAATTCCAAAATTGTTAAAATCTTTTAAAAATCATATCTTTTAATCCGTAACTCGGATTAAAATATTTTCAACATGAAAGTTTCTCAGAACGAAGAGACGAATCCGGATACGCGGTCCGTTCGTCCGCCACACCCCCCTAACCTATCGAACTCGTAACTTTCCCCCCCTCCGGCTCCTCTGCCCGAAAACACGGAACCCAGGGAATACTTCCCGGATGCTTCCCCCCTTCACCGGTATCACCTCCTACCGCGTAGAACACGTCTAGCTCTGCCTGTTATCCTGTTATGCACTTGCTTGCTATGTATTTACTGTTTCTCCCCCCTCTTCTCTCCGGTAGACTACGAGACCGACGCTGCTGCTGCCCAGTTCGACTACGGAGTTGACGACCCCTCTCTCTTGCCAGAGCAACCAGGCAAGCCCCCCCCTTTGATCACCAGATATCGCCTATTCTATTCTATACTGCTTGCATTAGAGTAGTGTAGCATGTTACTGCTTTTCGTTAATCCTATTCTGATGCATAGCCTGTCATTGCTGCTACAGTCATTGATACCTTACCTGCAATCCTAAATGCTTAGTATAGGATGCTAGTGCTCCATCAGTGGCCCTACACTCTTGTCCGTCTGCCATGCTATACTACTGGGCCGTGATCACTTCGGGAGGTGATCACGGGCATATACGATATACTTTACACAGTTACATTACCTGTGATACTGTTCGGAGTTGGGGGCTGAAAGGACAGGTGGCTCCATCCAGGTAGTGGTGGGCCTGAGTTCCCGACGGCCCCCGACTGTTACTTTGTGGCGGAGCGACAGGGCAGGTTGAGACCACCTAGGAGACAGGTGGGCCTGGCCCTGTTCGGCGTTCGCGGATACTTAACACGCTTAACGAGATCTTGGTATTTGATCTGAGTCTGGCTACGAGCCTATACGCACTAACCATCTACGTGGGAGTAGTTATGGGTATCCCGATGTCGTGGTATCAGCCGAAGCACTTCAGACGTCAGCGACGGAGCGGCGCGCGCCGGATTGGAACGTAAGCCTGCTCTTGTATTAAGGGGGCTAGTTCTGCTTCCGGCCGCCCACGCAACGTGCAGGTGTGCTATGGGCGATGGGCCCAGACCCCTGTGCGCTTAGGTTTAGACCGGCGTGTTGACCTCTCTGTTTTGCCTAGGTGGGGCTGCGACGTGTTGATCTTCCGAGGCCGGGCATGACCCAGGAAAGTGTGTCCGGCCAAATGGGATCGAGCGTGTTGGGCTATGTGGTGCACCCCTGCAGGGAAGTTAATCTATTCGAATAGCCGTGATCTTCGGTAACAGGACGACTTGGAGTTGTACCTTGACCTTATGACAACTAGAACCGGATACTTAATAAAACACACCCTCCCAAGTGCCAGATACAACCCGGTGATCGCTTTTCCGCAGGGCGACGAGGAGAGGATCGCCGGGTAGGATTATGCTACTCGAGATGCTACTTGGAGATGTTACTTGGAGATGCTACTTGGAGGACTTCCATCTACTCTCTTCTACATGCTGCAAGACGGAGGAGGCCAGAAGCGTAGTCTTCGACAGGATT
Organism: Triticum aestivum; assembly: GCF_018294505.1. Taxonomy (NCBI): domain Eukaryota; kingdom Viridiplantae; phylum Streptophyta; class Magnoliopsida; order Poales; family Poaceae; genus Triticum; species Triticum aestivum. The sequence continues at coordinate 549,271,018 of NC_057809.1, read as the reverse complement.
AGCTACCCCCCTCTTATTCTGGCATTCTGCAGTTCAGTCCACTGATATGGCCTCCCTACACATATACCCATGCATATGTAGTGTAGTTCCTTGCTTGCGAGTACTTTGGATGAGTACTCACGGTTGCTTTCTCCCCCCTTTTTCCCCCTTTCCTTTCTTTCTGGTTGTCGCAACCAGATGCTGGAGCCCTGGAGCCAGACGCCACCGTCGACGACGACCCTACTACACCGGAGGTGCCTACTACTACGTGCAGCCCGCTGACGACGACCAGGAGTAGTTAGGAGGATCCCAGGCAGGAGGCCTGCGCCTCTTTCGATCTGTATCCCAGTTTGTGCTAGCCTTCTTAAGGCAAACTTGTTTAACTTATGTCTGTACTCAGATATTGTTGCTTCCGCTGACTCGTCTATGATCGAGCACTTGTATTCGAGCCCTCGAGGCCCCTGGCTTGTATTATGATGCTTGTATGACTTATTTTATTCGTAGAGTTGTGTTGTGATATCTTCCCGTGAGTCCCTGATCTTGATCGTACACATTTGCGTGCATGATTAGTGTACGATTAAATCGGGGGCGTCACAAGTTGGTATCAGAGCCGACTGCCTGTAGGAATCCCCCTTCCAACTCCTTGGCCGAAGTCGAGTCTAGACTTTACAAAACTTTTACTAACATGGCTGTGCGGCCCATGGGCCCACGTCGCCATTGGGTGGTAGTAGGATCTTTTACTCCTCGACCTTTACTCTGGGGCTCTGAACTCTCTTCTACTCGGGTTAAACAATTTCAACTAAAATCTGACTTTAGGTTCTCGAAAATACTTTCTCCCGGAGAGCCCCTTCAGTCCAGGTGATCGCCGACTGCACCAGAAGATTTCGAAGTTACTCGCCGAAACTCTTTTGAGACTTTGTGTCCGTTGCTTTTGCAATTTCCTACCATCGAAATATCCCTATGGATAAATACATACACTTGACGTTCTTACTTTTATTCCCAGTTGATCTTGTTATTACAAGATACCCCGAAATTCTCTCTATTGATCCGAGAATATCTTGTGCCTACTGTCTTGCAATTCCTTGTCACCTGAATAACCCTATGGATAATTCTCGCACTGGTCGAGTATCCGCTTATCCCCAGTTGTTCATGTGTTTCGCAAAAGTCTTCAAAATAATATTCGATCTTCCGAAAATCCTCTAGAGCCTTTGGCTCTTGAAATTCTTGCTTGCTTGCATTATGGTTAATCCCATAAGTCTCGTAGTCTTAATGACATTCCTTGTCATTATCATTTTGAGTCCGTTGACTCAATATGTTTGCGAATACACGCAATCATCATTGATCCTTATAAATTAATTTTCCGGCTGAGCTGCCATCCTTTTAACTGGAATTGGTTCTCGACCAATCCAATTGTCTTTGATTGTACCCTAAGACTATTCAACTTATCCACCCCTAATCAGAGCATTGCTTCTGATCCCTTGAATTGGAAATCATAATTCCTTTGCATTTGACAATTGAGTTAGTCAGTTGTTTCTATAATTTGCTTCCTCTGATTGGGTATTGATACTCACGCCAGCTCCATTGTGGATCACCATATCCACTGTTGGATTATTATCCGACAATGTCCTTAATTAATCACCTTGTGAGTTCTTTCTCCGATACATAATGTCTTTGGTAAATTGTATCCTCTCCTTTTGCCAACCATGCTCTGCTTTTGAGCTGGTGATATCTACTCTTGAAGATTGTGGTATATGTTTCCACGATACCCTAACGGGTTGATCCGATGCCTTCCTTTATATGTGTGAACTCGGAAGTTTTCACGAGTCATACTCATCTGGTATTTCACCAGGTAAAACTTTCAACACTAATGCCTTTATCAAAGCGAATAGTGAATGGAAGGTTATACATTGAAGAAGTGGGAGTCGACCTTGAACCTTGCGTTCATGCCCAGGGACACGATGTATAACTTATCATGGAAGCTGCTCGTAAAAATAATTATTCCTTTGGTATAAGTTCATCTTATATCTGGGATCTGGCCTTTTGCAATCGTGGTTCCGACCATGTTCTCCTTTAAATAACATTTCTCGTGCAAGTTTAAGCACTTGTCTTCTACGGGGTAATACCCCAGTACAACCTCTACTTTGATTTGCCGTCGAGTATTACCCCCTGGTATCTCAAGATTATCACGGAACTGCATAACTTCTTATGAGTTCTTCATCAAGTGCTACATTCTCATTGATTCCAATTTTTCATGGGCTCTAAGTTATTAAACACTCAAAAACACCGATAACTGAACCGAGTCCACACTACGGTTCAACAACTCTTAGTAATCTTCTTTAAGTACGAGTTTGTACCCGATCACGCCATTCTTAGCCTGTTTGGCTATATCATTGCCGTGACGATTCTACCTGTGCTACCTGGTCCTTATTCTCGGAGCACCAATTTGCGACGATAGCTAAGCTTACGTCGATTTTCCTCGTCATACCCTTTCACCTTAAACAACCAGCTTGGTTTCGAGTTTGTGTCGTACCCTTGGTTCCAATAACCTTTCACTTCATCACTACTTAGACTTGATGTCGTCGCTGATCGATTACATCTTCATGAACTCTCGCGACAAATGTGTCGTGATCCTCATCAACCTTATGAGTTCTTCCAGGAATTCAATTGAATTCATGATGGGTAATACCATCCTTGCCCCTCGATGAATTCTATTATCATCGACCACTTTATTGCCTTCCCACCAACACAAGCTTGTTCATGTTTGGTGTTATACCTTGAGTTCCTTGCTATCCAGCAATTGTTCCTCTTTACCTTGGAGTATTACCATCCTTTATGTCAAGAATGTTCTGAGATTTGTTCCACCTCTTGAGAATTCTTGACATAGAAATACTTCTCACCATCACCATTTTTCTTGGTCCTCGTGTTAATTCCAACAAGTGAACGGTGTTGTTTGGATTCTTTCCTTCTAGCAACCCTATTTCTTTGAAGTTAATGGACGAAAGTTCATTCTTAGGCTATTGATTATTGAATCACCATTCTGACATTGGCCATGCAACCCAATCCACATTTCGGGCGCACCTTTCAACCAATGTTTAATTGTGTATGTTTTCCTCGAGCATACTTCCTTATATCATTTGATCTGACAAATGTTATCTCCTTGTTCACCTAATGGTGGAAATCCATCTTTTGGGAATCTTGGTGAATTGCCGTTGAGTTCACCAGACACCTCCTTGTCCTCTCCTTGGGTTAATGATGGACTCTTATTAATGGAAATCACTTCATAGTTCATTTCCCCGAGAATCTTACAATGTCATCTCGTCAATTTGCGTTGCACCTTTTCTTCTCAGGTATCCTAAGCCTGAGGTATCCTGACACCAATCAGATCTGAATCTCGGTCAGATATGATGGTTGGGACAACTTTCCAAGAGTTATGATGTTGATCCTTTGATGACCCGGTAACATGATGTCATGCCTAGCACCCCCCCCCCGGCTGGAGGATCTATCATTATAGATTCCTTTTCAGCAAGGTTATCCATTCATCCAGGAGGAAATTGTAAGACTTATTCTACCAGTTATTCCTGATGGATCCTTCATGTTTCCAAAGTCTGACCTTTGCTCGAAGACCATGTCGATGCTATCTCGAAGCATGTTTGTGGTACTCTGATTTTCAACAAGAACATTTGAAGCCCAATGCTAAATGTTTCCTGCTCAATTATCCAAACACTGTGGTATGTGTAATGTCATGAAATTTCTCTCCGCTACCTGAGGAGTTTTCTACCTAATATCCTGTTATGGATATCTTGCTCTGCTTGTCCTTGGGAAGGATATACCCCTGATATACGTGTTTAAGCACATTTTCCTTCCCGTTGTTTTGTACAAACTTTCTTGTAAACTACTTAACCGAGCACGGTAATCCCCTGCTTAGGTAAACACCTCGGTGTACAATTCTATCAGTAAGACCTTGTTTCTATTGTTGATGACATTCCGGTAACCACCGATGGATGAGAACTTTGCCTATTGGTCCGCCTCGTTCAACGAGCAGGAGAATGGTTCTCTTCGTCCCTCAACCTTGGTATCGATGTTGTTGCCGACGTAACTGACAGACTAGCCTCTGACATGCCTTGCTATCGTGACCATGCAAGATGTCACCCCTCCTACTTTTATCCCACAGGGTGGGCCCATAACCCACAGTTCCACAGGATCGAAACCTGACTCTCCTATACAACACCTATTCCCAAGGTTGTTCCTCACGCTCGACTTCGTATGTAATTCACGGACCACCTGTCTAGTGATCTATTCTGGTATGAGGCGCAATACCTATTCTCGTTGCCCTGAAACCCTTTCAACCTTCTGATTAGGCATCGAACGATTGCCTATCCGTTTGAAACTTCTCATGGTACCTTCTTACTTTGCTCTCGATATCTTCTTAAGTTTCAAATCGAGAGAAACTTATGCTTCTTCCCGGAGTTAACCGTCTGATGCTCGATCTTGTTAGAATCCATCCATATACAGTTTTCCCTTCTCACCCTTTCGTAAGTTCGGTGATGGTCCTGAAGGAAGGACGGTGACTTCATCATGACGACCTGAAGCAGAGGACCGAAGACATCAATGTAATGGATCGACCTCTTCGAGAAGAGCAGCTATGACCGAGAAGAATCTGTAGAATTTCGAAACCAGATCCCTTCCCCCTTATAACCGCTCCTAAATCTCGGGACGAGATTTCTTGTAGTGGAGGAGAATTGTGACGCCCGGATAATTAGGCTACAGTAACCCCACGTTAACGATGCCACGTCACCTCGGATTACTGTTGATAATCTCGCGTTAGTTCGAAACGATTCATATTCAAATTTTGAATTTAAGTTAAACAATTAAAGTTTTCAAAAGTCGAAACTAAATTGTTCCTAATGTGTCTAATAATCCTTAGTAAATATTGGTGGATAAATTATCTTTTAATAAAATATTTAAATGCACTAAAGTAATAGAAATGACAGCAAAAACAATTAATTAGATGCCTTTTATAAAGTTATAATAATCAAACTAAATTAGTAGTGTGCCAAAATAATTGTGGCAGTGGACTAAATAGTAATACTAATTTAGGTGCTGACTGGGTATTTTATAAAACTAAAATAAAAGAAACTTTAAATGAAACATTAAAGAAAATGAGTAAAAGAAAAGGAAAACAGAAAACAAGAAAACAAAAAGGAGAAGAAGAAGAACCCCCCCCCCCCCGCTGGGCCACGGCCCAGCAGACCATCGGGCCGCCAGGCCGGCCCAGCCGCACCCCATCCCCTCCTCCATATCCCCACCAGGGGAAACCCTAACCCATTCCCCACTCGCTCCCACTCCCCCCCTCTTCCGATCCGATCTGGATCGGGATCGATCCCCCACTCCCCCCTCCCCGGCAGTGCCCCGTCGCCCGAACCCCCCACCGACGCTGTGCCGCCGTCCGAAGGCCTCCCGTCGCCGGAGCCACCACAGCGGCCCGCCTTCCGTTCCCCCCCCCCGCCGCGGCGCCCCAAGCCCTGATGTCGCGCCGTCGCCGCTCGCCGTCGTCTCCGTCCTCCTCGACCTCCTCTTCGAGCACCGCTGCCCGGACCCTACACCCCGCCGTGAGCCGCCGCCTTTTCCCTCCTCTCCCCGCGTCGGCCGCGTACTCGCAGTTCCCCGTCTCTGCCTGCGCCCGGGGCGCGCCCACCCGCTTCCCCCGTGCGCGCTCGCCGCGCTCGGGCCTCGCCCCGCGCGCGCGCGTGGCCGCTGGCCGCCGTGGCTCCCCGCCAGGGCCGCGCCCCCCTGCTCCCCTCGCCACACGCCGGCACCGCCGCCCTGCTGCCGGCAACCTCGCCCCGCACTGGGCGGGATGCGCCCCTGCGCCCATCCCTGGCCGGCGACGTGCCCCGCCGTGGCCACCCGTGCCCACGCCCGAGTGCCCCTGGGCGTGCACCCGAACGGGGCACCCCGTTGCGCCCGAACCCGAACGCACGCACGCCCGAACCGATAGGCCCCCTGGGGCCAATGACATGGGGGCCCCAGCCCCAGAACTTAAAAAAAAAGAGGAATTAAAATAAAAATAAAAATAATTTTTATTAAATAAATAAATAATAATTAAATTAATTAATTAATTAAGGAATTAATTAAGTTAATTAATCATAATTAGATTAACCTAAACCCTAATTAATTTAAATAGAGAATGACAGGTGGGTCCCACTGGACCCACATGTCAGGGTTGACTCAGTCAACCCCTGTTGACTGCTGACGTCAGCATGACATCATGCTGACGTCATAAATACATTTTTTTCGAATTAATTAAATAAATAATTAAATTCCAAAATTGTTAAAATCTTTTAAAAATCATATCTTTTAATCCGTAACTCGGATTAAAATATTTTCAACATGAAAGTTTCTCAGAACGAAGAGACGAATCCGGATACGCGGTCCGTTCGTCCGCCACACCCCCCTAACCTATCGAACTCGTAACTTTCCCCCCCTCCGGCTCCTCTGCCCGAAAACACGGAACCCAGGGAATACTTCCCGGATGCTTCCCCCCTTCACCGGTATCACCTCCTACCGCGTAGAACACGTCTAGCTCTGCCTGTTATCCTGTTATGCACTTGCTTGCTATGTATTTACTGTTTCTCCCCCCTCTTCTCTCCGGTAGACTACGAGACCGACGCTGCTGCTGCCCAGTTCGACTACGGAGTTGACGACCCCTCTCTCTTGCCAGAGCAACCAGGCAAGCCCCCCCTTTGATCACCAGATATCGCCTATTCTATTCTATACTGCTTGCATTAGAGTAGTGTAGCATGTTACTGCTTTTCGTTAATCCTATTCTGATGCATAGCCTGTCATTGCTGCTACAGTCATTGATACCTTACCTGCAATCCTAAATGCTTAGTATAGGATGCTAGTGCTCCATCAGTGGCCCTACACTCTTGTCCGTCTGCCATGCTATACTACTGGGCCGTGATCACTTCGGGAGGTGATCACGGGCATATACGATATACTTTACACAGTTACATTACCTGTGATACTGTTCGGAGTTGGGGGCTGAAAGGACAGGTGGCTCCATCCAGGTAGTGGTGGGCCTGAGTTCCCGACGGCCCCCGACTGTTACTTTGTGGCGGAGCGACAGGGCAGGTTGAGACCACCTAGGAGACAGGTGGGCCTGGCCCTGTTCGGCGTTCGCGGATACTTAACACGCTTAACGAGATCTTGGTATTTGATCTGAGTCTGGCTACGAGCCTATACGCACTAACCATCTACGTGGGAGTAGTTATGGGTATCCCGACGTCGTGGTATCAGCCGAAGCACTTCAGATGTCAGCGACGGAGCGGCGCGCGCCGGATTGGAACGTAAGCCTGCTCTTGTATTAAGGGGGCTAGTTCTGCTTCCGGCCGCCCACGCAACATGCAGGTGTGCTATGGGCGATGGGCCCAGACCCCTGTGCGCTTAGGTTTAGACCGGCGTGTTGACCTCTCTGTTTTGCCTAGGTGGGGCTGCGACGTGTTGATCTTCCGAGGCCGGGCATGACCCAGGAAAGTGTGTCCGGCCAAATGGGATCGAGCGTGTTGGGCTATGTGGTGCACCCCTGCAGGGAAGTTAATCTATTCGAATAGCCGTGATCTTCGGTAACAGGACGACTTGGAGTTGTACCTTGACCTTATGACAACTAGAACCGGATACTTAATAAAACACACCCTTCCAAGTGCCAGATACAACCCGGTGATCGATTTTCCGCAGGGCGACGAGGAGAGGATCGCCGGGTAGGATTATGCTACTCGAGATGCTACTTGGAGATGTTACTTGGAGATGCTACTTGGAGGACTTCCATCTACTCTCTTCTACATGCTGCAAGACGGAGGAGGCCAGAAGCGTAGTCTTCGACAGGATTAGCTACCCCCCTCTTATTCTGGCATTCTGCAGTTCAGTCCACTGATATGGCCTCCCTACACATATACCCATGCATATGTAGTGTAGTTCCTTGCTTGCGAGTACTTTGGATGAGTACTCACGGTTGCTTTCTCCCCCCTTTTTCCCCCTTTCCTTTCTTTCTGGTTGTCGCAACCAGTTGCTAGAGCCCTGGAGCCAGACGCCACCGTCGACGACGACTACTACACCGGAGGTGCCTACTACTACGTGCAGCCCGCTGACGACGACCAGTAGTAGTTAGGAGGATCCCAGGCAGGAGGCCTGCGCCTCTTTCGATCTGTACCCCCAGTTTGTGCTAGCCTTCTTAAGGCAAACTTGTTTAACTTATGTCTGTACTCAGATATTGTTGCTTCCGCTGACTCGTCTATGATCGAGCACTTGTATTCGAGCCCTCGAGGCCCCTGGCTTGTATTATGATGCTTGTATGACTTATTTTATTCGTAGAGTTGTGTTGTGATATCTTCCCGTGAGTCCCTGATCTTGATCGTACACATTTGCGTGCATGATTAGTGTACGATTAAATCGGGGGCGTCACACTCTGTCTCCCTCCATGTCCAGCATTGTAGATGTCGTACCCCGCCGCCGCCGCATCGACCTCCTCCCCCACCGTGCGCTCCCCGCCCCGTCCCCTGCTCCGCTTGCCGCACATCGCATGTCGTTGCGCTACCCGTCTCTGCTCCTCGTGCCGTCGTGCACGCGCGCACCCGTCGCGGGCCGCGACCACGTGCCGCCATGACCTTGACCACTGCTCTGGTCGCTCGACGCGCTCGTGCGCCCACACCGCAGCCCGCGTGGCCTCGCCCTGGACTGCCGCCGCTTTGCCGTTGCCGCTCCTGCCGCTGGCTGCTGCTGCCTTGCTTGCTCCATCGCCTGCTCGCCGGACACACCGAGCTCTTGCCCCGTTCGCTCGCGGGCCGCGCCCTTTCTCCCGCTGCTCGGCGCCTTGCCGCGCACGCCAGGGCCGCCGTTGCCCTGAGCCTCACCCTGCTTCCCCCCACCACCACTGGCCGGAGACATGGCTGTCGGCGCCCGAGCCGCTGGCCGCGTCCGGGGCCAGCCCCGCACAGCCGCGCCCGTTCGGGCGCCCGCGCCCATAACCGGCAGCCCGCGCGCACGCTAAGGTTACCCCCAGGGCCCTATGACAAAGGGGCCCGACCGCCCAGAACGTTTTACAGAAAAAAGGATTAAAAAAATAAATATATAAAAAACTAATTAATTAATTAATTAACTTAATTAATTCTGTTTAGATTAACCTAATCATTAGGTAAACTAATTAACTCTGTTTAATTAACCTGGTAACTAAACAGTCTATGACATGCAGACCCCACACGTCAGTTTAACCAATCAACACCTCTGTTGACTGCTGACGTCACGTTGACGTTATGCTGATGTAGCAATACTAATTTCGAATTAATTTAATAATAATAATTTAGAAAATGATTTAAAACTTTAAAAATTAATATAAAATAATCCGTAGCTCGGATGAAAAAACTTTGTACATGAAAGTTGCTCAGAACGATGTGACGAATCCGGATACGCAGCCCGTTCATCCGCCACGCATCCCTAGCATGACGAACATGCAACTTTCCCTCTCCGGTTCATCTGTCCGAAAATGCGAAACACCGGGAATACTTTCCCGGATGTTTTTCCCCTTCACCGGTACCACCTCGTACCGCGTTAGGGCACACCTAGCATCACGCTTTGTCATGTCATGCATCGTCATGCATTTTTTTGCATTATATTTATTGTTTCTTCCCCCTCTTCTCTCGCTAGACACCGAGACCGACGCCGCTGCTACCCAGTATGACTACGGTGTTGACGAGCCCTCTCTCATGCGAGAGCAACCAGGTAAGCCCCCCCTTGATCACCAGATATCGCCTACTCTCCTCTATACTGCTTGCATTAGAGTAGTGTAGCATGTTACTGCTTTCCGTTAATCCTATTCTGTTGCATAGCCTGTCATTGTTGCTACAACTGTTGATACCTTACCCGCAATCCTAAATGCTTAGTATAGGATGCTAGTTTACCATTAGTGGCCCTACATTCTTGTCCGTCTGCCATGCTATACTACTGGTCTGTGATCACTTCGGGAGGTGATCGCGGGCATATGATATATACTTATACTGTTACATTACTTATGATACTGTTCTGAGATGGGGGCTGAAGGGGCAGGTGGCTCCATCCTGGTAGAGGTGGGACTGGGTTCCCGACGGCCCCCGACTGTTACTTTGTGGTGGAGCGACAGGGCAGGTTGAGACCACCTAGGAGAGAGGTGGGCTTGGCGCTAGTCGGCGTTCGCGGATACTTAACACGCTTAACGAGATCTTGGTATTTGATCTGAGTCTAGCTACTGGCCTATACGCACTAGCCATCTTCGCGGGGACAGTTATGGGCACTCGACGTCGTGGTATCAGCCGAAGCCTTCGTGACGTCAGCGACTGAGCGGCGCGCGCCAGATTGGACCGTAAGCCTGCTCTTGTATTAAGGGGGCTAGTTCTGCTTCCGGCCGCGTTCGCAACGTGCAGGTGTGCAAAGGGCGATGGGCCCAGACCCCTGCGCCATAGGATTTAGACCGGCGTGCTGACATCTCTGTTGTGCCTAGGTAGGGCGGCGACGTGTTGATCTTCCGAGGCCGGGCATGACCCAGAAAAGTGTGTCCAAACAAAGGGGATCGAGCGTGTTGGGAAATGTGGTGCACCCCTGCAGGGAAGTTTATCTATTCGAATAGTCATGATCTTCGGTAACAGGACGACTTGGAGTTGTACCTTGACCTTATGAAAACTAGAACCGGTTACTTAATAAAACACGTCCTTCCATGTGCCAGATACAACCGGTGATCGCTCTCTCACAGGGCAACGAGGGGAGGATCATCGGTTAGGATTATGCTACATGATGCTACTTGGTGAACTTACCATCTACTCTCTTCTCATGCTGCAAGATGGAGGTGGCAAGAAGCGTAGTCTTCGACAGGACTAGCTACCCCCTCTTATTCCGGCATTCTGCAGTTCAGTCCACATATGATAGCCTTATTCCTTTTGATACCAATGCATACATATGTAGTGTAGCTCCTTGCTTGCGAGTACTTTGGATGAGTACTCATGGTTGCTTTGCTCCCTCTTTTCTCCCTTTCTATACCCGATTGCTGCGACCAGACGATGGAGCCGCGGAGCCAGACGCCACTGTCGATGACGACTACTACTACTCGGGAGGTGCCTACTACTATGAGCAGCCCGCTGACGATGACCAGGAATAGTTTAGGAGGATCCCAGGCAGGAGGCCCGCGCCTCTTTCGATCTGTATCCCAGTTTTTGCTAGCCTTCTTAAGGCAAACTTGTTTAACTTATGTCTGTACTCAGGTATTGTTGCTTTTGCTGACTCGTCTATGATCGCGCACTTGTATTCGAGCCCTCGAGGCCACTGGCTTGTAATATGATGCTTGTATGACTTATTTTATTTGTAGAGTTGTGTTGTGATATCTTCCTGTGAGTCCCTGATCTTGATCGTACACATTTGCGTGTATGATTAGTGTATGATTGAATCGGGGGTGTCACATCTTCAGTATCGACTAATGTTTGACAGATGCTGTGCTGTCCGTATTACTCTCCTTGCTCATGCTTTCTTTAATTATCAGGCAAGAGGAGGATATACTATTACCAAAGAGGAGGCAGATGAGTACGAGAGGAGAGAGGAGGCCGCCCGTCGCCACGCTGCAGCTCAGCAGGCGATAGCTGCTGCATCACAGTACGACCCCAACAACTATTATTATGGATATCAGCCAGGCCAGCCGTGGCCATAGACAAACTTAGGCCAAAAGCCTAAGCTTGGGGGAGTACATATTTCCCACCGACATTACATTCATGTTCACACACTCATTGCTAGATGTCGGTGCTCATACTTTTTCATTGTATCATCCATGCTAGTTTATTTTCCTTTTTATGCTTTCTTCTTGTGTGGTTAATAAACCTTAAGAAAAACCAAAAAAATTAGTTGTAGTTTTTAATCAGTTTAATTTCCATGCTTGTAGTAGTAATTAAAAAGAAAACCCAAAAAGATTTCCTGTTCTTCTTTTTCTTGTTGGGAGCTTTCCCATTTAAATAGTTTTATTTCTTTTCTTTTCTTTGGGGGTCGATAGGAGAACACCATAATTAAATTGTTGAAGTGGCTCTTATATGCATTATTGTTGATCTGACAAAAGAGCCCGTATTGCCTTGTCTTCTCCTGTTTATTGAATGCCTGCAGATTCCAACTTAGCCCGATGCACGTGCACTATTATTATTATTCACATCGTTCGGTCGTGCAAGTGAAAGGCAATTATGACGATATATGATGGACTGACTGAGATGAGAAAAGCTGGTATGAACTCGACCTCTTTTGTTTTTGTAAATATGATTAGTTCATCGTTCTTGATTCGGCCTATTATGAATAAACATGTTTGCAATGACAACTAGAGATCATAGTTTCTTGTGCCATGCTTGATTAGCTATGAGTTATAATGGTTTACCTTGCGTGGCAACATGCTATTAAAATGGTTATGATGTGGTATGATAGGGTGGTATCCTCCTCTGAATGATTTAAGTGACTTGACTTGGCACATGTTCACGCATGTAGTTGAAACAAAACAACATAGCCTTCACGATATTTATGTTCATGGTGGATTATATCCTACTCATGCTTGCATTCAATGTTGATTAATTTTAATGCATGTTCATGACTGTTCTCGCTCTCTAGCTGGTCGCTTTCCAGTCTTTTGCTAGCCTTCACTTGTACTAAGCGGGAATACTGCTTGTGCATCCAAACTCCATAAACCCCAAAGTTATTCCACATGAGTCCACTATACCTACCTATATACGGTATATACCTGCCGTTCCAAGTAAATTTGTATGTGCCCAACTCTAAACCTTCAAATAAATATCCTGTTTTGTATGCTCGAATAGCTCATGTATCAACTAGGGCTGTCTGTATCTTCCATGTTAGGCAGGTTATTCTCAAGAGGACTGGACTCCGCTCCTCACTCACGAGATAAATGGCTGGTCACCGGGATGCCTAGTCCCATGCTTTATGCAAACTAAATCAAAATAATTGCAAACAAAACTCCCCTGGGACTCTTGTTAGTTGGAGGCACTCGTTGTTTCGAGCAAGCCATGGATTGATGCTTGTGGTGGAAGGGGGAGCATAAACTTTACCATTCTGTTTGGGAACCGCCTATAATGTGTGTAGCATGGAAGATGTCGACAATCTCTTCGTTGTTATGTTGACAATGAAAGTATACCGCTCAAAATATTATTCACCTCTATTTCAAAACCGAGCTCTGGCACCTCTACAAATCCCTGCTTCCCTCTGCGAAGGGCCTATCTATTTACTTTTATGCTGAGTCATCATCCTCTTATTAAAAAGCACCAGTTGGAGAGCACTGCTATCATTTGCATTCATTACTGTTAGTTTACATTGAGTATGACTTGACTGGATCTCTTTTACCATGAATTACAATGTATAGTCAGTCCTTGGTCTTTAAAGGTGCTCTGCATTTATGTTTTGCAGTCTCAGAAAGGGCTAGCAAGATACCATCTTGTTATATCATATTATGATTGTTTTGAGAAAGTGTTGTCATCCGAGTTTTATTATTATGGCTCGCTAGTTGATTATGCTATTGATATGAGTAACTTGAGACCTATGCGTTATTGCGAATATGGTTAGTTATAATCTTTGCTAAAAACTTGAATGCTAGCTTTACATATTTACAACAACAAGAGCAAACAGAGTTTGTAAAAGTTTTTCTTTATCACTTTTAGTTTGTCAACTGAATTGCTTGAGGACAAGCAAAGGTTTAGCTTGGGGGAGTTGATACGTCTCCAACATATCTACTTTTTCCAAACACTTTGCCCTTGTTTTGGACTCTAACTTGCATGATTTGAATGGAACTAACCCGGACTGACGCTGTTTTTAGCAGAATTACCATGGTGTTATTTATGTGCAGGAGCAAACGTTCTCGGAATGACCTGAAACTTCACGGAGACACTTTTCAGAAAATAAGAAAAATACCTGCCAAAGATGAAGGCCAGGGGGCCAACCACCTTGCCATGAGGGTGGGGGGCGCGCCTGCCCCCTAGGGCGCGCCCCCTACCTCGTGGGCCCCCTGTTGCCTCTCCGACTCCAACTCCACCTCCATATATTGAGTTTCGGGGAGAAAAAATCAGAGAGAAGAAATCATCGCGTTTTACAATACAGAGTCGCTGCCAAGCACTAAAACCTCTCGGGAGGGCTGATCTGGAGTTCGTTAGGGGCTCCAGAGAGGGGAATCCGTCGCCATCGTCATCATCAACCATCCTCCATCACCAATTTCATGATGCTCACCGCCTTGCGTGAGTAATTCCATCATAGGCTTGCTGGACGGTGATGGGTTGTATGAGATTTATCATGTAATCGAGTTAGTTTTGTTAGGGTTTGATCCCTAGTATCCACTATGTTCTGAGATTGATGTTGCTATGACTTTACTATGCTTAATGCTTGTCACTAGGGCCCGAGTGCCATGATTTTAGATATGAAGATATTATGTTTTCATCAATATATGAGAGTTCTTGATCCTATCTTGCAAGTCTATAGTCACTTATTATGTGTTACGATCCGTTAACCCCGAAGTGACAATAATCAGGATACTTACCGGTGATGACCGTAGTTTGAGGAGTTCATGTATTCACTATGTGTTAATGCTTTGGTCCGGTACTCTATTAAAAGGAGGCCTTAATATCCCTTAGTTTCCATTAGGACCCCGCTGCCACAGGAGGGTAGGACAAAAGATGTCATGCAAGTTCTTTTCCATAAGCACATATGACTATATTCGGAATACATGCCTACATTACATTGATGAATTGGAGCTAGTTCTGTGTCACCCTAGGTTATCACTGTTACATGATGAACCGCATCCGGCATAATTCTCTATCACCGATCCATTGCCTACGAGCTTTCCATATGTTGTTCTTCGCTTATTTACTTTTCCGTTGCTATTGTTACAATCACTACAAAATACCAAAAACATTACTTTTATTATCATTACCTTTTGCTACCGTTACCACTACTATCATATTACTTTGCTACTAAACACTTTGCTGCAGATATTAAGTTTCCAGGTGTGGTTGAATTGACAACTCAGCTGCTAATACTTGAGAATATTGTTTGGCTCCCCTTGTATCGAATAAATAAATTTGGGTTGAATACTCTACCCTCGAAAACTGTTGCGATCCCCTATACTTGTGGGTTATCAGCGGCAAGTACTGCAGCGGACATCCAGACGAGATAGATAAATAAACCGAACAACCACCACCCTAAGAGCATAAAGCGGGTTGTGGGGAATTTGCACACGGTCATGTGACACCAACAGATGGTGTCATGTGCCGAGCTCAGAAGGAGGCCGCCATGAATGGCCACTTCAACGACCTCTATCACCAGGTACCATCACACACATCTCCAAGCAGACCGCTAGCTGCATCTTCCTAACCCAATCAACACCGTAATAGATTGATGTCATCTGCAACATGTTCCACCAAAAGCTACTAATAACTGAAATGTCAGTATATCTCTACTTCTAAAGGGGGAGTTGAAAGCACAAGTGCTCCCTGGGTGGTTTTGGTAATTAATGTCAACATATCTCTTGTTGGACTAACACTTTTACCTAGTATGTTTCAGATAAGTTCAACAATGGAGTGGCATGGACTAGAGGATGTGGAACCCCTTCAAGATGCTAAGGACAAAGGATTGGCTCAAGCTTCAAGATCAAGACTCTACATTTTCTATTTTAGTGATCCAAGATCACATTGAGTCTATAGGAAAAGCCAATACTATCAAGAGGGGATGAGGTGTTGCTTAATGGCTTGCTTGCTCAAAGTGCTTAGTGATATGCTCCAAAACCCTCAACTACTTTCCCACATCCACATATGACCTAAACCAAAAGTCAAACTCGGCCCCACCGATTCTATCTATCCGGCGCCACCGAGTTTCAGATGTCATAACCACTGCCACAAACCCTAGCAAATCGGTTTCATCGATAGGGATCTCAGTCTCACCGAGATGGGATTGTAATCTCTCTATGTATGTCCATTACCAAGATCGGTCTCACCAAGTTTGAGCAATCGATACTACCGAGATTACAATGCAAACTCTCTGGTTAGCTTATTACCAAAATCGGTCCCATCGAGTTTGTGTAATCGGTCTCACCGAGTTTACCTGACCAACTCTCTGGTTAGCTTATTACCAAAATTGGTCCCACCGAGTTTGTGTAATCGGTCACACCGAGATTACGTTATGCCCTAACCCTAACCTTATCGGTCCTACCGAGTTGCATCTCAGTCCCACCGAAATTCCTAACAGTCACTAGGTTTGCTGAATCGGTTTGACCGAGCTTAACCATTCGGTCCCACCGAGTTTGGCAAATTGTGTGTAATGGTTAGATTTTGTGTGGAGGCTATATATACCCCTCCACCCACTCTTCATTCGTGGAGAGAGCCATCAGAACATACCTACACTTCTAATACACATTTTCTGAGAGAGAACCATCTACACTTGTGTTGAGGTCAAGATATTCCATTCCAACCATATGAATCTTGATCTCTAGCCTTCCCCAAGTTGCTTTCCACTCAAATCTTTTTTCCACCAAATCCAAATCCTGTGAGAGAGAGTTGAGTGTTGGGGAGACTATCATTTGAAGCACAAGAGCAAGGAGTTCATCATCAACACACCATTTGTTACTTCTTGGAGAGTGGTGTCTCCTAGATTGGCTAGGTGTCACTTGGGAGCCTCCAACAAGATTATGGAGTTGAACCAAGGAGTTTGTAAGGGCAAGGAGATCGCCTACTTCGTGAAGATCTACCGCTAGTGAGGCAAGTCCTTCGCGGGCGACGGCCGTGATGGAATAGACAAGGTTGCTTCTTCGTGGACCCTTCATGGGTGGAGCCCTCCGTGGACTCGCGCAACCGTTACCCTCCGTGGGTTGAAGTCTCCATCAACGTGGATGTACGATAGCACCACCTATCGGAACCACGACAAAAACATCCGTGTCTCCAATTGTGTTTGAATACTCCAAACCCTTCTCTTTACATTCTTGCAAGTTGCATGCTTTACTTTCCGCTGCTCATATACTCATTGCATGCTTGCTTGATATGTATTGTGTTTTTTAAACTTGTGCTTAAACTCCACTTAAACTTAAGAATATTAAAAACTGCAACTTTTGGCACTTATGGTCTAATCACCCCCCCTCTAGACACCTCTTCTCGATCCTTTCAATTGGTATCAGAGCTTTGGTCTCCATTGCCTTGGTTTAAACACCATTGGAGGAAGATGGATGTGTCTACTTTGGGGAGTCTTAGACATAGAGTGCCTATTCTTGATGGAGAGTATTTTCATGAGTGGAAAAATGAAATGCTTGAGATTTTCAATGAATATCATTTGAACAAGTACATTACTAGCCCTTGTGCACCTCATGTTGATCCTTTGCACCCTACCCTAGATGAAGATATTGACATGATTCGCAATCTTAGAACTGTTGAGCTCATCATTAGAGGCTTGCCTAGAAACTTGATTAGATGTTTGCCTACTCTCAAGTGTGCCTACACCATATGGAAATTCCTTGAGGAACTCTTTCCTAATTACTCCTTGAAAGATCTAGATAAAATCCTCCATAAGTCTATTGCTTTGATTAAGATGAGTTCCAATGATCCCAAATTTGGTGACTGCTTATTTGAGCTTACTAATCTTACGAGTGCCAAAGGAGATGTTGGAATCATTAGCAATATCATTTCCAGAGCTATTAGAGTTCATAAAGATAACTATAGAAATGATCATTTATCTAATGAATTGCCCTCTCTAGGAATTGATCAATCACAAGATGATGTTGAACATGAATACTCGGATGATGATGATGATGATGATGATAGTGACTATGATCTCGATGATGCGATGAGACACTTTGGTCGTATGGCAAATCTTCGCGGCTACATGGCTGGAGTAAAGGAATGGGTCCTTGATAGTGGATGTATTGGTCATATGACTGGAGATAAAGACATGTTCCGTGAGCTTGCTGAAAATGACGGCCCTCGAAAGTATGTCACTTGTGGTGATAATTCAAAGGGTAAGGTGGTTGGCCTTGGTAAGGTGGCCATCTCACATGATAGCTCCATACAAAATTTCATGCTCGTTGAATCTCTTGGCTACAACTTACTTTCAGTATCTAGACTTGCTGATTTCGGTTTCAATGTCCTATTTACTAAAATAGACTGCCAAGTGTTTCGTAGAGATAATCATAAAATGGTCTTTACCGGTATACGTAGAGGAGATCTTTACATTATTGATTTCACTAAAAAGCCTCAACCTAAAACTTGCTTAATTGCCAAATCTTCTAAAGGCCGGTTGTGGCATAGAAGACTAGGTCATGTTGGTATGCGAAATCTTGATAAGCTTATTAAAGGTGATCATATCCTTGGAATAAAAGATGTCATATTTGACAAGGATAGACTTTGTAGTGCTTGTCAAGCAGGGATACAAGTTGGAGGAAGTCACCGCGTGAAGAACATCATGACCACAAGAAGACCACTCGAGCTACTTCACATGGATCTCTTTGGTCCCAATGCCTACAAGAGTCTCGGTGGTAACTCATTTGGTCTAGTCATAGTTGATGATTTTTCAAGATTTACGTGGGTGTTCTTTCTTGATGACAAATTGCAGGTCCAAAAGATCTTCAAAAACTTCGCTAGGAAGGCCCAAAATCAGTTTGACGTGAAGATCAAGAAGGTTCGGAGCGACAATGGAACGGAGTTCAAGAACGCAAATGTGGACACCTTTCTTGACGAAGAAGGGATTTCACACGAGTTCTCGGCTACGTACACACCTCAACAAAATGGAGTTGTTGAAAGGAAGAACCGGACTCTTATCGAGATGGCAAGAACGATGCTTGATGACTACAAAACACCAAAGCACTTTTGGGCGGAAGCGGTTGAGACAGCTTGTCATGCAACAAATCGCTTGTATCTTCACAAGCTACTCGGCAAGATGGCATACGAGCTCCTCACCGGTAACAAACCCCAAGTTGGATACTTTCGAGTATTCAGCTCAAAGTGCTACATTCTTGATAAGCATCATCGTTCTAAATTTGCTCCTAAATCTCATGAATGTTTCCTACTTGGTTATGGCTCAAACTCTCACACTTACCGTGTCTACAACAACTTCACCTGAAAGGTTGAAGAGATGGTAGATGTGAAGTTTGATGAATCTAACGGCTCTCAAGTAGAGCAATTGCCAATTGATGTAGGAGACAAAGATCCTTCGGAAGCAATTCAAGACTTGTCCATTGGCAAGATTCGTCCAACGGAAGTGAAGGAGAGTACCTCGTCCGTCCAAGTGGAAGCTTCTACCTCATGACAAGGTGAACCAAGAGTTGATACGGAAGAATCCACAAGTGGGACACGCCAAGATGAAGAAAACGAGGAAGCGCACCAAGATGAACATCAACAACCTCCTTCTCCACCATGACAAGAGAACGACAACGTCAACAATGAAGAAGGCCAAGAAGAAGCACAATATGAAGAGGATGTTCCACCCCGACCCAAGCAAAAGCTTTCATGAGTTCGAGCAAGAATTGCTAAGGATCATCCAGTTGAGCAAATCTACAATGATATCCAAACCGGGAGAATCACTCGCTCTAAAACTCGTTTAGCTAACTTTTGTGAACATTACTCATTCATCTCTAGCATTTAACCTATGAAGGTTGAAGAAGCATTGGAGGATCCAGATTGGATAAATGCTATGCATGAAGAGCTACACAAATTTGAGAGAAATCAAGTGTGGACATTGGTCGAGAAGCCCGACAACAACCACAACATCATTGGTACCAAATGGGTGTTTCGCAACAAGCAAGATGAAGATGGACAAGTGGTTCGCAACAAAGCATGTCTCGTCGCCCAAGGCTACACACAAGTTGAAGGTATGGACTATGGTGAGACATATGCTCCCGTTGCTAGACTTGAGTCCATTCGCATCTTACTTGCTTATGCTAATCACCATGATATCACCTTGTACCAAATGGACATTAAAAGTGATGTTCTAAATGGCAAAATCGAGGAGGAAGTTTATGTTAAGCAACCTCCCGGCTTCGTCAATCCTAAGAAACCTAATCATGTTTACAAACTTCACAAAGCCCTTTATGGTCTTAAACAAGCTCCTAGAGCATGGTATAAATGCTTGACCAAGTTCCTTATTGAAAAAGGCTTTGAAATTGGTAAAATTGATTCTACTCTTTTTACTAAAAGGGTTAATGGAGAACTATTTGTGTGCCAAATTTATGTTGATGATATCATATTTCGTTCAACTAACCCTCATTTTAGTGAGAAGTTTGGAAAGCTAATGTCGGAGAAGTTTGAGATGTCTATGATGAGTGAACTCAAATTCTTTCTCGGTTTGCAAATCAAGCAAACTAAGGAAGGTACCTTTGTCTCTCAAACGAAGTACACCAAGGACTTATTCAAGAAGTTCAATATGCAAGAATGCAAAGGTATGACTACACCCATGCCTACTAGTGGACATCTTGATTTGACCAAAGATGGTGAACCGGTTGATCAAAAGGTTTATCGCTCTATGATTGGTACATTGTTATATCTATGTGCCTCTCGTCCCTATATTATGCTAAGTGTGTGCATGTGTGCACGATATCAAGCTGCTCCTAAAGAGTGTCATCTTAAGGCTGTGAAAAGGATAGTGAGATACCTAATCCATACACCAAATTTTGGAATTTGGTATCCTAAGAGGTCCTCTTTTGATCTTGTTGGCTACTCCGATTCAGACTATGCCGGAGACAAGGTTGATAGAAAATCCACTTCAGGTACTTGTCAATTCCTTAGTAGATCTCTTGTGTCTTGGTCTTCCAAGAAACAAAACTCGGTATCCTTATCCACCGCCGAAGCGTAATACATTGCCGCTGGTTCATGTTGCGCTCAATTACTTTGGACGACCCAAACTCTTAAAGATTATGGGATATATGTGAAATATGTTCCATTGCTATGTGACAATGAAAGTGCTATTAAGATTTCTCACAATCCCGTGCAACATTCTCGAACTAAGAATATTGAAATTCGTCATCATTTCATTCGAGATCATGTTGCCAAAGGGGACATTAACCTTAAGCATGTTCGCACCAATAAGCAATTAGCGGATATATTCACTAAACCTCTTGATGAGAAAGTGTTTTGCAGGTTGAGAGGTGAATTGAACATCATTGATGCTTCAAACTTGGAGTAGGAACTCCATTTGATACATGCGGGGCATGAGCCTATGACTAATCCTCGATATTTCTCTTATGATGCTATTCATATGTCTTGGATATATTTGTACCTTGCATGGTATCTAACCCATGTAGGTACTTGGATGAATCTAAATCTATGAGATTGCCACACACTCACATCTTGAGCAATTTCTACATCACCAAGTCTCTACACAATGGTGGTTGAAGACAAGGAAGCACGAAACCATTCAAACATATCCTTTGGCAAATTCTATGTTGAGTCTCATGATTGTCATTTTGGATACACAAGTGCTCTTCCTTACAAAGCTAACCCATGTAGGTAGATGAACTCAAACTCCAAGTGGTGCTCCCAACTCTTGATGAACTACATCAACCTTGAAGAACCCACACAAGTTCAACTACATGATCAAGATCAACACCACCACCCAAGGTATGTTATTCCATCTTAGAGAAGCTTTACTCCAAGTCATGAGCCAAAACAACTCGACAAGATGTGAATACATCAAGATGCTTAAACGAAAAATGGTAACCCCATTTTGAGCTTAAACGATGAGTATGACCTATGATCAAGTGCTCTCACTTGACTCCTAAGTCAATATACTCTAACATAGGTGACTTTGTCACCGACCATTTCTAGATGAAGCTCTCTAGTGTTTCTCCGTGCTTTTGCATTTGCATATTTGTTTCCCCTTTCAAAAAAAACCTCATCTAGAACTTTTAGTTTCTTTTCTTTCCTTTTTGTTCTGCATTTTCTACATCTAATTCATTGCAAATCTTTTAGTAAATTCCTTGCATATCCTTGTGAGATCTTACTTGTCTAGTGAGCTGAGGTGACAAGTGGTTTCACTCTGATGAACTCGGTCACACCGGTTTGTTCTCTTCGGCCCAACCGAAATCTTTCGGTGCAACCGAAGCACACAACTCGGAGTCACCGATTCCATCACAGGAAAACCAACTTGCCACTTATTCCTGATTTCTGTTTGCTCCAGCTCCACTCAATGATTCTTGTCCTCTACCAGCATCATATTAGACATGCTGCTTTGCTCTGTAACTCAAGGACCAACCCATTTGTATCACATGTCCAGAACCCTTCTTGGAAATTGATGTCAAAGGGGGGGAGAGAGATCACATCAAAGCTTAATCCTTCCTATAGGGGGAGAAAGAGAGAATACTCAGGGGGAGAGAGTTTCTCAACTAGGAGAAAGTAATATCATCAAAGACCCCAGATGCTTGGTGTTCAAGAGGAGAGATGTCACATGTCTTTAAGAGGGGAAAGACATGTTTGGTTGCTTGCTTTAGCTCAAGCTCTGTTGTTTCCTTTTTTGTTGCTCTAATTTTCTATTCCCTATCTTCTCCCAATATCCCATGCAGATTCAGGGGGAGCAAGACATCTAAGGGAAGGAAATCTCTGATTTTATTGCACATCTTTACCTTTGGGGACATGTCTATATCCAATGTGGTACTTAGTACTCACTCTACGTGTCATCCCAGTCTTGGTTCTCTTGTGGTTTCTCTTGCTTGCTCTGGTCAGTAGGTGTATCTGTGTTATTTAACCTTGTTTGCGCAGGTTCATCTCATCCTACGCCAACTCAAGACCACAAGGTAAGAATATGCATCACAGTCATGTGAATGAGAAGTTCTTGCTGATGTACATACTGTTTGCAAGAAGCACTCATGAGCATGAAGGTACATTTCTCACATTCACATCATTTGCTCTAATGCATATAGCCAAGATACATGTAACACATTGCTTACTCTGTCATGTTTACGCATTCACATGCTCCTATATTCAATATTCACATGATTGCATACATGTAGGGGGAGCCTATGCATGTTACATGTCTTCCCAAAGCTTTACTTGCTATTCTCTATACCTTTATCTAAAGCTTTGATGTATGTTGTCATCAATTACCAAAAAGGGGGAGATTGAAAGCGCAAGTTCTCCCTGGGTGGTTTTGGTAATTAATGTCAACATATCTCTTGTTGGACTAACACTTTTACCTAGTATGTTTCAGATAAGTTCAACAATGGAGTGGCATGGACTAGAGGATGTGGAACCCCTTCAAGATGCTAAGGACAAAGGATTGGCTCAATCTTCAAGATCAAGACTCTACATTTTCTATTTTAGTGATCCAAGATCACATTGAGTCTATAGGAAAAGCCAATACTATCAAGAGGGGTTGTGGTGTTGCTTAATGGCTTGCTTGCTCAAAATGCTTAGTGATATGCTCCAAAACCCTCAACTACTTTCCCACATCCACATATGACCTAAACCAAAAGTCAAACTCGGCCCCACCGATTCTATCTATCCGGCGCCACCGAGTTTCAGATGTCATAGCCACTGCCACAAACCCTAGCAAATTGGTTTCACTGATAGGGATCTCGGTCTCACCGAGATGGGATTGTAATCTCTCTGTGTATGTCCATTACCAAGATCGGCCTCACCGAGTTTGAGCAATCGGTACTACCAAGATTACAATGCAAACTCTCTGGTTAGCTTATTACCAAAATCGGTCCCACCGAGTTTGTGTAATCGGTCTCACCGAGTTTGCCTGACCAACTCTCTGGTTAGCTTATTACCAAAATCGGTCCCACCGAGTTTGTGTAATCGGTCACACCGAGATTACGTTATGCCCTAACCCTAACCATATCGGTCCTACCGAGTTGCATCTCAGTCCCACCGAAAATCCTAACGGTCACTAGGTTTGCTGAATCGGTTCGACCGAGTTTAACCATTCGGTCCCACCGAGTTTGCCAAATTGTGTGTAACGGTTAGATTTTGTGTGGAGGCTATATATACCCCTCCACCCACTCTTCATTCATGGAGAGAGCCATCAGAACATACCTACACTTCCAATACACATTTTCTGAGAGAGAACCACCTACACTTGTGTTGAGGTGAAGATATTCCATTCCAACCATATGAATCTTGATCTCTAGCCTTCCCCAAGTTGCTTTCCACTCAAATCTTCTTTCCACCAAATCCAAATCCTGTGAGAGAGAGTTAAGTGTTGGGGAGACTATCATTTGAAGCACAAGAGCAAGGAGTTCATCATCAACACACCATTTGTTACTTCTTGGAGAGTGGTGTCTCCTAGATTGGCTAGGTGTCACTTGGGAGCCTCCAACAAGATTGTGGAGTTGAACCAAGGAGTTTGTAAGGGCAAGGAGATCGCCTACTTCGTGAAGATCTACCGCTAGTGAGGCAAGTCCTTTGTGGGCGACGACCGTGATGGAATAGACAAGGTTGCTTCTTCGTGGACCCTTCGTGGGTGGAGCCCTCCGTGGACTCATGCAACCGTTACCCTCCGTGGGTTGAAGTCTCCATCAACGTGGATGTACGGTAGCACCACCTATTGGAACCACGACAAAAACATCCGTGTCTCCAATTGCGTTTGAATACTCCAAATCCTTCTCTTTACATTCTTGCAAGTTGCGTGCTTTACTTTCCGCTGCTCATATACTCATTGCATGCTTGCTTGATATGTATTGTGTTTGTTAAACTTGTGCTTAAACTCCACTTAAACTTAAGAATATTAAAAATTGCAACTTTTGGCACTTAGGGTCTAATCACCCCCCCTCTAGACACCTCTTCTCGATCCTTTCAGGAGTCCGTAGGTCGTTTCTTCTCTTCGCATGCAGCCATTAATGCTGAAACATCGTCTTAGTCATATCTTGCCCAATTCCTACCTTGCTCATAGTTGCATGCAATTAATTAGCCACACAGGTTAATTACGTGTGTTAATTAGCTAGATAGTTAATAGGTCTGTGCTACTTCTTGAGCTTGTGTTGGGTTTTCCCTTGAAGAGGAGATGGTGATGCAGCACAGTAGAGATAAGTATTTCCCTTAGTTAAGAACCAAGGTATCAATCCAGTAGGAGAAGAACATGCAAATCACCAATACTTGCACGCACAATCAAACACTTGAACCCAACGCGATAAAGGGGTTGTCATTCCCTTAACGGTCACTTGCAAAGGTGAGATCTGATAGAGATAAATAAAACTAAACAAAAGATAAAATATTTTTGGATTTTTTTGGTTTATAGATATGAAAATGAAAGATTGCAAGAATAATAAATCGGAAACTAATATGATGGAAAATAGACCTGGGGGCCATCGGTTTCACTAGAGGCTTCTCTAATAAAGGCAAATAATACAATGGGTGAACAAATTACGGTCGATCAATTGATAGAAAAGCGCAAAGTTATGACGATATCTGTCGTGGAATTGTCACGTCAGATGTCCTTAGCGTGAGGACTTAGTCATGAGGCCAACGCATCTATGTGGTAGCTTGAGAGGGGTTGAGCAAAATCGAGAGACGCAACACAAGACAAGGGTTTAGACAGCTTCGGGCCCCGGGAAACATCATCCGGTAACAACCCTACATGCTGTTTGAGGCTAGATCTCATTATCATCACGAGGGAGTCGCCGTAAACCGGCTCTCCTCTTTGTGTCTAGCCCTAAGATTGTTTCTTCTTGCCCCTCCCTCTTTGGGGAGCCCTGCCCCTCCTTATATAAGTTGAAGGGGCGGGTTACATGTAGAGTCCATCTCGGACTAAGACTTAAACTATTTTGACTTCCCTTCCTGGGCTTCTTAACGTTTGCCGGTTTAACATTGTCTGCCGGTTTAACATTGTCTGCCGGGTTATCATCTGACTTGACTCCTGCCGGTTTACCACCAGCCGGTTTACCGTCTGTCTCAGCCATCTGTCTTGACTGTCATCGCCAGTTTACCAAGTCCCAGCCGGGTTACGACTCCGGTCGGGTCATACCGTGGGGTATATCCCCGACATTAGCCCCCAGTTTAATTTGGATTTATCCATATTAAACTGGTCCTGATCCTCTTCAAATCTTTGTCATTTTCTCCTAGAAAATCCGGGTCAATAGGCCAGCTTCATAATCAATTTGCTGACATTGGTTTGTCACAGAGAAATATTGTGAAGAATAACTTCTTTGACTCAGCTCCCAATGACTTAACAAAAATATTGGTCCTTGAAATCCTCATCTGATCTTCAGCCGGTTTAGGAATGTAAAACTTGCTGGTTTATCATTGCCAAGATCACCGGTTTATAAATATTGATAGCACCGGGTCATATTTGTAGTTAACATCGAGCTTGAAAATATACCTCTTATATGTCTATCACTTGTAGCCCCCAAGTCTTAAGAAGGTAGCATAGCAATAACTTAAGACTTGCTTCAATATAAATATCACAATCTTGAAGAAATCTAGGTTGTTCATCTCAATCACTATGTCAGAATTGAGTATTCCACATATGTAGCCCCCAAGTGCCCGGGTGTCATGCTTGCAGCAACCTGGGACTTGTAATTTCCTGATGCTCATAAAAACTTCAACCAGTGTAGCCCCCAAGGGCCGGGTCATTATGCAATAATGAGCAGGGACCTTGTAAATGTAATATTGTAAAGTTTGAACATCAACGTGTAGCCCCCAAGGGCCGGCTCAGTAAGATAATATTGAGCTGGGACTTTGATATATACTTCAATGAAAATAACATCATATGATGTAACCCCCATCATGGGACTTGAATCCACGTCCACGAGGTTAAAAGCCTTGTGCTTTACCAACTGAGCAGTGGACCCTTCAATATAATGGATAAAAATCTTTGTACCTTGAATAGTTGACAGGAGCAATTGGTAGCCCCCAAGGGCTGGCTCATTATAATGTGATGAGTCGGGTCTTCAATAAGGTGAGCAAACAATGACTTTGCATTAGCCCCCAAGTGTAATGGTTCATGCTTGCAGCGACATGAGACTTGCATATTTGATGTAATCTCAACTTGAATAATGTAGCCCCCAAGTGCCGGGTCATAAGCCTGCAGCGACTCAGGACTATTCCTTCAATTGTAGAATAAATCATATCCATTGACAATATGATAGCCATTGCGCTAAAGCGACTTTGAAAACCTTAATCATAATACTGGTTGTTGATAACCATAATAAAAATCCAGCCATGTTGGCTATTTGAATAATATATCCAATGATTTATAAGTGCATAATTCCAATGGCGCAATCCAAATATATACTGGCGACTTATAGTCGAAAGCCAGGCCGGGTCAATAAACACCGGATTATAAGTGATTATGTACTGACAACTTGTGGTTGAAAGTCGAGCCGGGTTAAAGAACACTGGGTTAATTTGATGACTGCTAGTCATGCCGGGTCGAGAGACGCTGGTTCAACATAAAATTTATCAAAAGAGAAAAAATCTTGACAAGGCAAATAAAACCGTGTAGTCGAGGCTTTTCATGGGCTGCCAGGCCCAAATTCGAGGCTTTTCATGGGCTGCCAGGCCGCTGAGTTAAACCATTTGACAAAGCCTTTTAAGATGGGCCTCCAACTAACCAATCGTCGTTTTAACTTTGACAAGTTCAGGGTCTCAATGAGAGTAATTGTCAAACGTTCGGCGGGTCATGCCAGGATTACCTGGATAGGAGTGGCTTACTTGACGAAGGCAGGTTAACCCGGGGTTTTAGGTGAATACACTAGGCTTCCAAGCCGTGGGTCGATACCCGGTTACAAGGGTCCTTTCAAACTCTTTGGTATTTGACACAAAGAGCCCCCAAGTAACTTTGTGAGCTGTGCTCAATGGGTGCCTATGTTTGAGTTGTGCGTAGCAACAAGACTCTCTTTGGCCCCTTGGGTGTGAAGCTCCCAAGCTTTGTTGTGGCGTGATAGCTGGATTAATGGACAAAACTCCGCTTTGTAAGCTGAAGCCCCCATGTAATCAATAATATGATAAGCCAATAAGGCAGGATACCCATGTTTGAAACGCGCATCATGGCAACAGGTCCTCTTCGGCAACCTTTAACTTTTTGCAAGAGATAAATTCTTCATGATCCGGGATTTTGAACAAGATATTGAGAGCTTCAAAGCTTTATGGGAGACATCTTTCCCTTGAACCGGATTTTAAACCGGAATCTTCATTTTCAGCCGGAAATTTTTTGACAGCCTTTAAACTCGAGCTTGCGAGAAGTTAATTCCTTTTTGAACCGGAAATTCTTAAACCGGATTTGAGAACTTCAGAGCTTTGTGGGAGAAATAGATTTCTCTTGAACCAGTTTGTAAAACGGACATTTGAGAGCTTCAGCGAGACTGACTTCCCTTGAGCCGGATTGTAAACCGGAATCCTTTCTGATGACCCGAAACTTCTTCATTGAGCCGGGATTTTATAACTGTCATATACTTTCTAAGCCGGAAATTTTCTGACGGCCTTTAAATTTTTATAAATATAAAAGTAGCCTCCGGGACCGGGTTATCTTCCCTCCAATGATCCGGAGTTCTTGAGCCTGCTGAAACTGGCAAGAGTTGTTGAGTCATGTAACTGTAGCCCCCGAGTCTTAAGACGACTCGAGGAGTTGTCTTGAGATTCTCCGTTCTTGACCATAGTAGAAGGTGTATATAGTTGGTGTTGATAACACGATGTAAATCCATAGAAGGTTGAGGTGACTGCGGCGGGTTATAAATGATCCCGTATGAGCCGTGTCAACAACTCGGCCAACGGTTCCTTCCAACTGGCTGTTTGAAGTGTACCAAACTGTAGTGGCAGCGATTTGTGCGCATATGTCCATTGATCCATCCAGTGTAGACGACTGCTGAATGATAACTTGCCTCCAATTTTCTAGAAGAAAACCGGGCTACCCAAGCAGTGACTGGCTTTTTACTCAATAAATAGCTCATGCAAACAGATGCGGCCCGATGTGTTGATGTAAACCAGGCCTCGGGGGCGGCGATTTACGCACGTCCATTGACAACGGGCAGACGTGATCCCAGCAAGCTGATGTGAACCGGTCCACAAGGGCAACATCTTGTGTGCGTCCATTCATCATGTGATATGTCCCGGATTATCCCTAGGCGGAAATATTATCAATCCGTGCGCCATATCCGTGGAATAAACCACATTTTGTAGTGAATAATGGTCCTGTATATAAAAATATACAAATCAAAGTAATTTGTCCTTTGATAAAAATAAGAAATGTTAATAAAACAAATTGTAGATGGATATCACCTGATGTTTGCAGATCGCAAACGACTTTGGATGACGAATAATCCGTTCACCGCAACAGAGGGGATGGCTTAAAGCGCTGCACCGGTCGGCTCAGACAGATACTCCGGGTCATATTTGACCCGCTTTTTTTAGGCAACCTTTGACCTTTCTTTTCATATAGGTGGCCGGCTCCACCCTTTTATCTGGTACCCAAACCTGCTAAGGCAACTTGCCAGTGGCAGTAGTTGAAGCGGGGGCAGCTCACGGCCACACCGGCGAAGGGCGGAGGCAAGGGCATTGCGGCGCGAGAGGCCAGCGGGCGGAGGGTGCAGGGCCAGCCCCGGACGGGTGCAGGGGCAAGGCAGTTCGTCCGCAGCAGCGGAGGCGATGTGGACGCGGCTGTAAAGACGAATACGAGGCCGCGGGCGACGCTCGGAGTAGAGGCGAGCGGCAACCCGGAGGCGACTTGCAGACAGGACAGACGGTGGGTCGGGACGGCCGCACGATGGAGAGGCGCCGCAGGGTGCTTGATGCCACATCAACAGGGGCCCGCAAATACGCAGCCGTGGAGGCAGGCGAGCGGCCACCGGCGCGGGCGCGACAGAGCCAGGCGCGGCGCCCTCCCGCGTGTGCAGGGGCGCTTCGGTTGTAGGAGGTGACCCGGCGCGCGGCGGTTTAGAAGCGGGGCGGAGTCGAGGCCACGGCGACTCAGGGAGAAACAACACAGGGGCGGCACTCAAAATGGCGCGAGGCTGCGGCGGTTCAAGACTGCAGTGGCGCGTGAAGGCGAGGGCACCCAAGGCCAGGCGGCGGGTTGATGCGGTGCTTTGGAGACGGCGGGTCTTGTGCGGTGCACCTGAGGTAAACCAGATTTTGACAGACGCAGTACAAAAGGCCGCGAAGCATATAGGCGGCGGCTCTCAGTGCAGTCGCAGAAGCACCGGCGAGTCGAGCGACGACGGCGCAACGGTGATGCCCAGACCGGAGGCGATGGGAGACCTGAGCCACTCAGCAGAGGCGGATGTCTCAAGGCAAGGACACGGGCGTAGACGAGTCCGGGTCATTGTCGGCTCTGTTTCCGGGTCATGGCTCTACTCATATCCATGTCATGGTTGTAACCAATTAGGAAAAGTCAAACGCTCATGCACCAGTCAGGCTCATTGTGTGCTCCGTGGGATTCGATCCCTGATCTTTTTTGAGTCTTGGGTATGAACAGGAATAGAGCAAGCACTCATGGAACGACCATGCAGCAGCTGATCGGATGCGTCTTCTTCAGAACCTTGCAAGAACCAACGACTCGAATAATCAGATATTCAGATGTTTGTATGACGGTGATAGTAGGCAACTCCCTGATAGTGTCGGCTCACTGAGAGACCATGAGCTAATGGCAGCGTGCGGCGACGGTTCAGATAACAACGTGCGGCGACTTGGAGGCTCCAGGCGGAACGGCGTGGCGGGTTTGGATCAAGGCCCTCCCGGCGATTTAATGCAAGGCCGAGACAGCGTCCGCCGAAGCCGGCCGGCTCAAGGCGGACCCGGCTTGATGGCGGAGGCAAAAAACAACGCCGAGGCCGGGTTGGTGTGGCCGCGGAGGAGCGCGCCGGGGCCGGCTGGAACGGCAACCCGGTTCGGGCACGCAACTCGGAGGTGACAGGGCCGGTCCAAGGCGGCGACTTGCAGGCGGGGAGGTCAACGATGGTGCAAACCGGCCTTCCAGCCGAAGCGACGCGAGGCCGGCGATTTAGGGCCGTGGCGACTCATAGATGGCGAAAGGGTGACCACTTTGCCGGGCAGCCGGTTTGAGGCTAGCTGGTGACTCGGTTGTGTCGAAGCCAAGGCGAGCGGTGGCGAATCTCTCCGAGGCCGGTTGAACCATGGAGGCGAGCTGGCAGGTCAACAATGCGGTCCGCAATGAGGCGGCTCGGCGTATTTGTGGCAGAGGACATGCCCGGAGGCGGCCGGCGATTCACGACGGCTCACGGGCGATTCGTGGATGCGGCGCAGCGAACTGCAGAGGGTCCCGGCGACTCGCAGCAGCTCACTCGCGGCGGAGACAAAACCGGTTCGACAGCGGGCGGGTCAAGGCAACCATAGCAGTGGCGGCCAACGAAGGTGGAGGCGACAGGCGAATCGTGGTCAGTTCAACCACTCCACATCTTTGTTCCCTTCTGGGTCGTGCCCCCGTTTTGTTTTGGTCAAACTTGATCCTTGACGTGATGGGGAAAGGTAAGTCCAACAAGTCTGGTTGACGGTCGATAAGCCGTTCCTGAGTCGTGGCCGGTTTAAGGCGAATCCTTAGAGCAACGACGGACGCTCATGACTCGTTGACGGCGGCTTTATCGGGTTCAACAACTCCAAGAGGCGGGTCCCGGCGGGTTAGTGCGAAGCTGGACAGTTTGGAGTAGTAATTGGCACAGCGGGGCCTGGCGATTTCTAACCAGGGAAGGCCGGATTGTGAGTGGCGGCTCGCGCGGTCAAACCGGCGCGGTGAAAACGACGACTTTGGAGACCGGTCATGACAACGCAAACGACCCGGGCTGTTCAAAGCGGGTAGTAGTGGTTTGATCTCAGTGACTCAAAATCCACCAAATAAGTTGCAGAAGGTGGTGTAACCCTCACTCCTCTTGACCTTAATCCTGCATATGTAGTCGCTGAAAATTTGTATCTTTGATCTTGACTAAGTGAACTTGCAGTTGATATAGATCCTTCAAAAAACCAGTCTTTTCTTCATCCGGATGCGAACTTCTCAAACCCTAGATGAGATCCCTCCAAGAACTCAACACCACCGTGCGCAGGCCCCACGGTGGGCGCCAACTGTCGTGGAATTGTCACATCAGATGTCCTTAGCGTGAGGACTTAGTCGTGAGGCCAATGCATCTATGTGGTAGTTTGAGAGGGGTTGAGCGAAATCGAGAGATGCAACACAAGACAAGGGTTTAGACAGCTCCGGGCCCCGGGGAACATCATCCGGTAACAACCCTACATGCCGTTTGAGGCTAGATCTCATTATCATCACGAGGGAGTCGCCGTAAACCGGCTCTCCTCTTTGTGTCTAGCCCTAAGATTGTTTCTTCTTGCCTCTCCCTCTTTGGGGAGCCCTGCCCCTCCTTATATAAGTTGAAGGGGTGGGTTACATGTAGAGTCCATCTCGGACTAAGACTTAAACTATTTTGACTTCCCTTCCTGGGCTTCTTAACGTTTGCTGGTTTAACATTGTCTGCCGGTTTAACATTGTCTGCCGGTTTAACATTGTCTGCCGGGTTATCATCTGACTTGACTCCTGCCGGTTTACCACCAGCCGGTTTACCGTCTGTCTCAGCCATCTGTCTTGACTGTCTTAACTATCCGCCGGTTTACCATCTGCCGGTTTACCAAGTCCCAGCCGGGTTACGACTTCGGCCGGGTCATACCGCGGGGTATATCGCCGACAATATCCAAGGCAATGATTATGTAATACAAGCATCACGTCCATGTCAAGTAGACCGACTCCTGCCTGCATCTACTACTATTACTCCACACTTCGACCGACTCCTGCCCACATCTAGAGTATTAAGTTCATAAAGAACAGAGTAACGCTTTAAGTAAGATGACATGATGAGAGGAATAAACTCAACTAGTATGATGTAAACCCCATCCTTTTATCCTTGGTGGAAACAATACAATGCATGCATCGCTACCCCTACTTTGTCACTGGGTGAGGACACCGCAAGATTGAACCCAAAGCTAAGCACTTCTCCCATTGCAAGAAAAACCAATCTAGTTGGCCAAACCAAACCGATAGTTCGAAGAGAAATACAAAGATATCAAATCATGCATATAAGAATTCAGAGAAGACTCAAATAATATGCATAGCTAATCTGATCATATATCCACAATTCATTGCATCTCGACAAACACACCGCAAAAGAAGATTACATCGGATAGATCTCCAAGAACATCGAGGAGAACATGGTATTGAGAATCAAAGAGAGAGAAGAAGCCATCTAGCTACTGATAAGTCTCCAACGTATCTATAATTTTTTATTGTTCCATGCTGTTATATTATCATTCTTGGATGTTTTAAAATCATTTTATAATGTACTAACCTATTGACATAGTGCCTAGTGCCAGTTGTAGTTTTTTGCATGTTTTTTACATCACAGGAAATCAATACCAAACGGGGTCCAAATATAGTGAAACTTTTTGCAGATTTTCTTTGGACTAGAAGACATCCAGTGGGCCGAAGAAGCACCTGTGGTGTGCCCCGAGGGGGGCACAACCCACCAAGGCATGCCTGGCCCCCAGGCCCGCCCAGGAGGGTTGTGCCCACCTCGGTGGCCACCCGAACCGCCACTTTACTCTATAAATACCCCAATATTCCAGAAACCCTAGGGGAGTTGACGAAAATCAATTCCAGCTGTTGGAAGTTCCAGAACCACCAGATCCAATCTAGACACCATCACGGAAGGGTTCATCTTGTGCATTGGTGCCTCTCCGATGATGGGTGAGTAGTCTTTTGTAGACCTTCGGGTCCGTAGTTATTAGTTATATGGCTTCCTCTCTCTCTCTCTCTCTTGTTTGATTCTCAATACAATGGTCTCTTGGGGATCCATATGATGTAACACTTTTGCGGTGTGTTTGTTGGGATCTGATGAACTTTGTGTTTATGATCAGATCTATCTCTTTTTATCCATGAAAGTTATTTGAGTCTTCTTTGATCTCTTATATGCATGATTGCTTATAGCCTCGTATTTCTTCTCTGATATTTGTGTTTTGTTTGGCCAACTTGATTTATTTATCTTGCAATGGGAAGAGGTGCTTTGTGATGGGTTCGATCTTACGATGCTTGATCCCAGTGACAGAAGGGGAACCGACACGCACGTACCATTGCCATTAAGGATAACAAGATGGGGTCTATTTCTACATAAATAGATCTTGTCTACATCATGTCATCGTTCTTATCGCATTACTTCGTTTCCGCATGAACTTAATACACTAGATGCATGTTGGATAGCGATCGATGTGTGGAGTAATAGTAGTAGATGCAGGCAGGAGTCGGTCTACTAATCTTAGACGTGATGCCTATATAATGATCATTGTCTGGATATCGTCATGATTATTTGAAGTTTTATCAATTGCCCAACAGTAATTCATTTACCCACCATTTGCTATTTTTCTCGAGAGAAGCCACTAGTGAAATGTATGGCCCCCGGGTCTCTTCTTTATTATATTTGCTTTCATGATCTATTTTTCTTTGCATTTATTTTCAGATTGATTAAACCAAAAATACAAAAAATACCTTGCTGCAATTTATTTTTATTTATTTTATCTCGCGTTCGCACACGATCTATCTATCAATTTATTACAACTTTCTCATGTCCATTTTCCAATTTTTAGCGCCATTACCCGAATGAGATTGACAACCCCTTTAGTATGTCGGGCTGCGAGTATTTGTTATTTGTGTGCAGGTGCCGTTAACATAGTGTTCTGTGGTTCTCCTACTGGTTTGATAACCTTGGTCTCGTCACTGAGGGAAATACCTACCGTTGTTGTGCTGCATCATCCCTTCCTCTTTGGGGAAATACCGACGTAGTTCAAGCAGACATCAAAAGGAATTTCTGGCGCCGTTGCCGGGGAGACATCATCAACATCTACCAGGTTCCTAATCACAAATCTCATCTCCTTTCAATTTACATTATTTGCCATTTGCCTCTCGTTTTCCTCTCCCCCGCTTCACAAAAAAATTTCATTTTATTCACCCTCTTTTTTGTTCGCCGTTTTCTTGCCGGATCTGTTTTTTGAGTGCAATCTTGTTGCATAGTCACAATGACTTAAGAGAACACCAAGTTGTGCGATTTCTCTAATACCAACAACAATGATTTTATTGGCACTCCAATCGCTCCTCTTGCCACTAGTGTGGAGTCTTGTGATATTAATACTGCTTTGCTGAATCTTGTTATGAAAGATCAATTTTCCGGTACTCCTAATGTGGATGCCGCGTCCCATCTTAACACATTCATTGAATTATGAGATATGCAAAAGAAAAAAATATGTGGATAATGATGTTGTGAAGATGAAATTATTTTCGTTTTCTTTGTGAGATCGTGCAAAAAATTGGTTTTCTTCTTTGCCTCGCAATAGTATCGATTCTTGGATAAGTGCAAGGATGCTTTTATTACTAAGTATTTTCCGCCCGCAAAAATTATTTCCCTTAGAACCCAGATCATGAATTTCAAGCAACTTGAACATGAGCATGTTGCACAATCTTGGGAAAGGATGACAATGATGCTAAGGAATTGCCCAACTCATGGGTTAGATCTTTGGATGATCATACAAATTTTTTATGCGGGGTTGAATTTTGTTTCTCGTAATCTTTTAGATTCCACTGCGGGTGGTACTTTTATGGAAATTACTTTGGGTGAAGCCACCAAATTGCTTGATAATATTATGGCAAATTATTCACAATGGCATAACGGTAGAGCTCCAACTAGTAAACAAAGGTAATTCGGTTGAAGAAATTTCTTCTTTGAGTGAAAAAGTTGATGCTCTCATGAAATTGGTTGCTAATAAAACTGCTCCTATTGATTTTAATGATGTGCCTTTGTCTACTTTGATAGAGCAAAATATTAATATCATAGATGTGAAATTTATCTCGCGAAACAATTTCAATAACAATGCTTATAGAGGTAATTTTAATCCTAGGCCTTTTCCTAGTAATTCCTCTAATAATTATGGTAATCCCTATGGTAACCCTTCTTATAATAATAATAGGGACACCTCTGATATTGAGAATAATATTAAAGAATTTATTAACACTCAAAAGGTTTTCAATGCTACAACGGAAGAAAAGCTAAATAAGATTGATGATTTGTCTAGAAGTGTTGATAGAATTTCTCATGATGTAGAAAATCTCAAGATGAAAATTTTTGTGCCTAAAGTTGAGGAATCAATTAAATCTCTTTATGATTCTAT
This sequence comes from Triticum aestivum, assembly GCF_018294505.1. NCBI lineage: Eukaryota > Viridiplantae > Streptophyta > Magnoliopsida > Poales > Poaceae > Triticum > Triticum aestivum. Next base: position 549,234,881 of record NC_057809.1, on the reverse strand, counting down.
GGATGGAAGTAAGAAAAGAACCACTATGCTTAGAGCTAGAAGAGAATTTTTAGAAAAAGCGTTTTCTAGCGATTGCTTTCATAAAAGTAATGAAGATCTTAAAATGATTGATGTTTCTTCTATTGATTCCTTGTTTAGTAAAATTAAAATTGATGATAAAGGGACTGGAGAAGAGTCAACTTTAGCTAGAAGGCGTCCCGATAATTTGGAGGGTGAAAATCTTGTTGAGAAAATTGACAAAAGTGGGTTTGAAGAGGTCAAAGCTTTAACTAGTGATGTGCCCACTCTTTTGGATTACAAAGTCTTTAATTATGATAATTGCTCTTTGATTGATTCTATTTCTTTGTTGCAATCCATTATAATTTCACCCCATGCTTATGAACAAAATAAAGCTTTTACTAAACATATTGTTGATGCTATGATGAAAGCTTTGGAAGAAAAATTGGAATTAGAAGTTTCAATTCCTACAAAATTATATGATGAGTGGGAACCTACTATCACAGTCAAGATTAAAAATTATGTTGCTTTATGTGACTTGGGTGCTAGTGTTTCTACAATTTTGAAATCTTTATGTGATGTGCTTGGTCTTACCGATATTGAAGAGTGTTCTTTAAATTTGCACTTGGCAGATTCTACTATTAAAATGCCTATGGGAAGAATTAATGATGTTCTTATTCTTGCAAATAGGAATTATGTGCCCATAGATTTTATTTTTCTTGATATTGATTGCAATCCGTCTTGTCCAATTATTCTTGGTAGACCATTTTTACGTACTATTGGTGTTGTGATTGATATAAAAGAAGGCAATATTAAATTTCAATTTCCACTAAGGAAAGGTTTGTAACACTTCCCTAGAACAAGAATTAGGACACCATATGAATCAATCATGAGGGCATCATATGGATCTAGAAACAACGATGACAACACTTAGATCCTTGCATTATGCCTAGCTAGGGGCATAAAACGATAGTGCTTGTTGGGAGGTAACCCAATGAATAAAATTTATTTTTGTCTTTTGCTTTCTGTTCTTGAGTGTTTGCACAATTATGCTACCATTATGATTGTGTTTTTAGTTTTAATTAGTATTTGTGCCAAGTAAAGCCTTTAGGATTATGTTGGGTGATAGTTACTTTGATCTTGCTGAAAAATAGAAACTTTTGCGCTCATGAAAATAATTTTCATTTTTAACAGGAGCATGATAAAACGGCAATGCTACATCAACAGAGTCTTACGGGCCTTTTACGAGGTAAATTTGAGATGGCAATCTATGGTTGGACCAAAGGGGGAGGAAGGGCCCCACCCTCCAGAAAATCAGGGGGCAAGGTATTAGTTAGCTGGAAGCTTTGTGATTTCCCCATAATTAGCCCATCGATGTAGCATTTTTGGTGATAAAATACCAATTCTTTTTGCAGAAGATTAATATAAAAATGTCTCACGTTGTCCTAATTTTTCAGAATTTTTGGAGTTACAGAAGTATACGAAATATCCAGATTGCTACAGACTGTTTTATTTTGACAGATTCTGTTTTCTTTGCGTTGTGTGCTTGTTTTGATGATTCTATGGTTCCTTTGAAGAGTTTTTGCAACAGAAAAGTTGGAATACATTAGATATAATGCAAGAATAAAATATGAATGGGTTGCAAGAGCACTTATAGTAGTGATTTTTTTCTTATACTAACGGATCTCACGAAAGTTTTGTTGAGTTTTGTGTGATTGAAGTTTTCAAGTTTTGGGTGATGTTATGATGGATGAAGGGATAAGGAGTAAGAAGATCCTAAGCTTGGGGATGCCCATGGCACCCAAACTAATATCCAAAGAGAAGCAAGCAACTAAGCTTGGGGATGCCCGAGTGGCATCCCCTCTTTCTTTTAACGACCATCGGTATTTTACTCGAAGCTATATTTTTATTCGTGACATACTATGAATTTTGCTTGGAGCGTCTTGTATGATATGAGTCTTTGCTTGTTTTGCTATTTGTTTTAAGTCTTTAGTCCTTTCTATACACACCTATTTGAGAGAGCCAAAATTATGCCATGACTTGTTAGAATTGCTCTCTATGAGTCACTTAAATCTTTATGAGCTATGGAATTGCTCTAGTGCTTCACTTATATCTTTTTTAGCACGGTGTGCTTTGTTATGTTTGAAGAAATGCTCTCATGCTTCACTTAGATTTATTTGAGAGTTAGTAATTTTTTTAAGAAATTCTCTCTTGTTTCACTTAAATTAATTTGAGAGAAAATAAATATTATGCTCATGATCTTCACTTATATTTGTTTGAGCTTATCAAAAGCAACACATGAAAATTAGTCCCAAAGTGATAGATATCCAAGAAGGATATAATAAAAACTTTCATGGAGATCATTGGACAAAATAAACTTGATTCCTTGTAATAGTTTTAGATATGATGATGTGATATGTGAGTCATGTTGATGAGTAATTATGCTTTAGTAAGAATATTGGTGTTAAGGTTTGTGATTCCCTATGTAAGCACTAAAGTCAATAGTTATGCAATGAAGTTACATCCTACTTGTGGTTCATTATTCGGTGTTAATTATGCTTAATGCTTGCTTATGAGATTTTTCGTTTCTTGGTTGGTCGCTTCTCAATCTTTTGCTAGCCTTCATTTTGCACTAAGTATGATCACTACTTGTGCATCCAAAATCCTTTAAACCAAGTTTTGCCACATGAGTCCACCATACCTACCTATATGCGGTATTTCCGTGCCGTTCTAAGCAAATTTGTATGGGCCATCTCTAATTTTCAAAATAAATTTCTCTTTTGTGTGCTCGTACCGCTCATGAAACGGTAGGGGGTGGCTAATATATTTCCATGCTAGATATGTTATTCTCACGATGAGTGTTTATTCACTTGTCATTGCACGAGAGTAGGGCAAAGGTATTAGGGATGCCCAGTCCTGAAATGAAAAATGAATTTACTTTATGTTGTCAAATAATAAATTCCTTGGGAAGTGTTGGTATGGAAGGCACCAGTGGATACAACTAGCCATGGAAAGTGAAAGTATGGTTGAAAAAGGAATAAACTTAAATTTCTGTTTGGGAACCGCCTATGATATATCTAGCATGGAAAGTATTGGGAACTGCTCGATCGTTCTCGTGGACAGGAAAAGCATGCCTCCCAAAATGTTTTTATCTCTATCTTTTTCACTTTGAGCTCTGGCACCTCTACAAATCTTGACTTCCCTCCGTGAAGGGCCTTTATTTTACTTTATGCAATTTTTATTTTTAATTTGAGTCTCCATCTTCTCTTATAAAGCACCAACTAAGGGGCACTATGATCGTACTTGAGCATTGGGTGTAGCTAATATGCGAGTGTGTTTCATGAATGGATCAATGATTGAGCATAATGGGCTAGGGATAACTTATTTTAGCATTGATATTTTGAAAGACATGGTTGCTTGTTGATATTCTTGAGTATTTAAGTCTCATGTCAAAACTAGACTATTGCTTTGAACCATATAAAAGTTCAAATGTCCATGCTATAAGAAAAGAATATGTGATGACATGTTAGGCAGCATTCCACATGATTTTTTTTGTTTTTATCATTTACCTACTCGAGGACGAGCAGGAATTAAGCTTGGGGATGCTGATATGTCTCCAACGTATCTATAATTTTGATTGTTCCGTGCCGTTATATTATCATTCTTGGATGCTTTACAGTCACTTTATAGTCATTTTATATCATTTTTTGGTACTAACCTATTGACATAGTGCCCGGTGCCAGTTGCTGTTTTTGCATGTTTTTTTACATCACAGGAAATCAATACCAAATGGAGCCCAAACATAGCAAAATTTTTTGTGGATTTTTTGGACCAGAAGACATCCAGTGGGCCAGAGAAGCACCTTGGGGGTGCCCTGAGGGGGGCACAACCCACCAGGGTGCGCCTGGGCCCCCAAGCGCGCCCAGGAGGGTTGTGCCCACCTCGGTGGCCTCCCGAACCGCCTCTTTGCTCTATAAATACCCCAATATTCCAAAAACCCCAGGGAAGTCGATGAAAATCAATTCCAGTCGCCGCAAGTTCCAGAACCACCAGATCCAATCTAGACACCATCACGGAGGGGTTCATCATGTCCATTGGTGCCTCTTCGATGATGTGTGAGTAGTATTTTGTAGACCTTCGGGTACATAGTTAGTAGCTAGATGGCTTCCTCTCTCTCGTTTGATTCTCAATACAATGGTCTCTTGGAGATCCATATGATGTAACTCTTTTTACGGTGTGTTTATTGGGATCCGATGAACTTTGAGTTTATGATCAGATCTATCTATTTTTACCCATGAAAGTTATTTGAGCCTTCTTTGATATCTTATATGCATGATTTCTTATACCATCGTCTTTCTTCTCTGACATTTGGTTTTTTTTGGACAATTGATCTATTTATCTTGCAATGGGAAGGGGTGCTTTGTGATGGGTTCGATCTTATGGTGCTTGATCCCGGTGACAGAAGGGGAACCGACACGTATGTATCGTTTCCATTAAGGATAACAAGATGGGGTCTATTTCTACATAAATAGATCTTGTCTACATTATGTCATCATTCTTATTGCATTACTCCGTTTCTCCATGAACTTAATACACTAGATGCATGCTGGATAGCAGTTGATGTGTGGAGTAATAGTAGTAGATGCATGCAGGAGTTGGTCTACTAATCTTGGACGTGATGCCTATATAATGATCATTGCCTGGATATTGTCATGATTATTTGAAGTTCTATCAATTGCCCAACAATAATTCGTTTACCCACCGGCCCCCCAGTGAAGCCACTAATATAATAATTCGTTTATCAACTCGAGAGAAGCCACTAGTGAAATCTACGGCCCCCGGGTCTCTTCTTTATTATATTTGCTTTCGCGATCTATTTTTCTTTGCTTTTATTTTCAGATCTATTAAACCAAAAATACAAAAATACCTTGCTGCAATTTATTCTTATTTATTTTACCTCGCTTTCCCGCGCGATCTATCTATCAATTTATTACAACTTTCTCACGTCCATTTGCCAATTTCTGTCGCCATTACCCGAAAGGTATTGACAACCCCTTTAATACGTTGGGTTGTGAGTACTTGTTATTTGTGTGCAGGTGCTGATCACGTAGTGTTGCGTGGTTCTCCTACTGGTTCGATTGTTGGGGAACGTAGTAATTTCAAAAAAAAATCCTACACACACAGGATCATGGTGATGCATAGCAACGAGAGGGGAGAGTGTGTCCACGTACCCTCGTAGACCGAAAGCGGAAGCATTTAGCACAAAGCGGTTGATGTAGTCGTACGTCTTCACGATCCGACCGATCCAAGTACTGAACGCACAGCACCTCCGAGTTCAGCACACGTTCAGCTCGATGACGTCCCACGAACTCCGATCCAGCAGAGCTTCACGGGAGAGTTTCGTTAGCACGACGACGCGATGACGGTGATGATGATGCTACCGACGCAGGGCTTCGCCTAAGCACCGCTACGATATGATCAAGGTGGATTACGGTGGAGGGGGGCACCGCACACGTCTGGGAGAGATCAACAGATCAACTTGTGTCTCTAGAGGTGCCCCTGCCCCCGTATATAAAGGAGCAAGGGGGGAGGCCGGCCCCTGTCCCCTCTTTCCTACTCCTACTAGGAGGGGGAAAGGAAGGGGGAGAGGGAGAAGGAAAGGGGGGCACCGCCCCCTCTCCTAGTCCAATTTGGACCAGAGGGGGAGGGGCGCTTGGCCTGCCCTAGGCCAGCCCCCTCTCTCTCTCTCTCCACTAAGGCCCACAAGGCCCACTATTTCTCCCGGGGGGTTCCGGTAACCCTCCGGCACTCTGGTTTTCTCCGAAACCACCCGAAACACTTCCGGTGTTCAAATATAGTCGTCCAATATATCAATCTTTACGTTTCGACCATTTCGAGACTCTTCGTCATGTCCGTGATCATATCCGGGACTCCGAACTACCTTTGGTACATCAAAACACAAAAACTCATAATACCGATCGTCACCGAACTTTAAGCGTGCGGACCCTACGGGTTTGAGAACTATGTAGACATGACCGAGACACGTCTCCGGTCAATAACCAATAGCGGAACCTGGATGCTCATATTGGCTCCCACATATTCTACGAAGATCTTTATCGGTCAAACCGCATAACAACATACGTTGTTCCCTTTGTCATCGGTATGTTACTTGCCCGAGATTCGATCGTCGGTATCTCAATACCTAGTTCAATCTCGTTACCGAAAAGTCTCTTTACTCGTTCCGTAATACATCATCTCGCAACTAACTCATTAGTTACAATGCTTGCAAGGCTTATAGTGATGTGCATTACCGAGTGGGCCCAGAGATATATACCTCTCCGACAGTCGGAGTGACAAATCCTAATCTTGATCTATGCCAACTCAACAAGTACCATCAGAGACACATGTAGAGCACCTTTATGATCACCCAGTTACGTTGTGACATTTGGTAGCACACAAAGTGTTCCTCTGGTAATCGGGAGTTGCATAACCTCATAGTCATAGGAACATGTATGAGTCATGAAGAAAGCAATAGCAGTAAACTTAAACGATCAAGTGCTAAGCTAATGGAATGGGTCAAGTAAATCACATAATTCTCCTAATGATGTGATCCCGTTAATCAAATGACAACTCATGTCTATGGTTAGGAAACTTAACAATCTTTGATTAATGAGCTAGTCAAGTAGAGGCATACTAGTGACACTCTGTTTGTCTATGTATTAACACATGTACTAAGTTTCCAGTTAATGCAATTCTAGCATGAATAATGAACATTTACCATGATATGAGGAAATAAATAATAACTTTATTATTGCCTCTAGGGCATATTTCCTTCAGTCTCCCACTTGCACTAGAGACAATAATCTAGATTACACAGTAATGATTCTAACACCCATGGAGCTTTGGTGCTGATCATGTTTTGCTCGTGAGAGAGGCTTAGTCAACGGGTCTGCAACATTCAGATACGTATGTATCTTGCAAATCTCTATCTCTCCCACCTGGACTTGATTGCGGATGGAATTTAAGCGCCTCTTGATGTGCTTGGTTCTCTTGTGAAATCTGGATTCCTTTGCGAAGGCAATTGCACCAGTATTGTCACAAAAGATTTTCATTGGACCCGATGCACTAGGTATGACACCTAGATCGGATATGAACTCCTTCATCCACACTCCTTCATTCGTTGCTTCCGAAGCAGCAATGTAGTCTGCTTCACACGTAGATCCCGCCACGACGCTTTGTTTAGAACTGCTCCAACTGACAGCTCCACCATTCAATATAAACACGTATCCGGTTTGCGATTTAGAATCGTCCGGATCAGTGTCAAAGCTTGCATCAACGTAACCATTTACGATGAGCTCTTTGTCACCTCCATAAACAAGAAACATATCCTTAGTCCTTTTCAAGTATTTCAGGATGTTCTTGACCGATGTCCAGTGATCCACTCCTGGATTACTTTGGTACCTCCCTGCTAAACTAATAACAAGGCACACTTCAGGTCTGGTACACAACATTGCATACATGATAGCGCCTATGGCTGAAGCATAGGGAACATCTTTCATTTTCTCTCTATCTTCTAAAGTGGTCGGGCATTGAGTCTTACTCAACTTCACACCTTGTAACATAGGCAAGAATCCTTTCTTTGCCTGATCCGTTTTGAACTTCTTCAAAACTTTGTCAAGGTATGTGCTTTGTGAAAGTGCAATTAAGCGTCTTGATCTATCTCTATAGATCTTGATGCCCAATATGTAAGCAGCTTCACCGAGGTCTTTCATTGAAAAACTCTTATTCAAATACCCTTTTATGCTATCCAGAAATTCTATATCATTTCCAATCAACAATATGTCATCCACATATAATATTATAAATGCTACAGAGCTCCCACTCACTTTCTTGTAAATACAGGCTTCTCCAAAAGTCTGTATAAAACCATATGCTTTGATCACACTATCAAAACGTTTATTCCAACTCTGAGAGGCTTGCACCAGCCCATAAATGGATTGCTGGAGCTTGCACACTTTGTTAGCACCTTTTGGATCAATAAAACCTTCAGGTTGCATCATATACAACTCTTCTTCCAGAAATCCATTCAGGAATGCAGTCTTTACATCCATTTGCCAAATTTCATAATCATAAAATGCGGCAATAGCTAACATGATTCGGACGGACTTAAGCATCACTACGGGTGAGAAGGTCTCATTGTGGTCAACTCCTTGAACTTGTCGAAAACCTTCCGCAACAAGTCGAGCTTTGTAGACGGTAACATTACCACCAGCATCAGTCTTCTTCTTGAAGATCCATTTATTCTCGATGGCTTGCCGATCAATGGGCAAGTCAACCAAAGTCCACACTTTGTTCTCATACATGGATCCCATCTCAGATTTCATGGCTTCTAGCCATTTTGCAGAATCTGGGCTCATCATCGCTTCCTCATAGTTCGTAGGTTCGTCATGGTCTAGTAACATGACCTCCAGAACAGGATTACCGTACCACTCTGGTGCGGATCTTACTCTGGTTGACCTACGAGGTTCGGTAGTAATTTGATCTGAAGTTTCATGATCATCATCATTAGCTTCCTCACTAATTGGTGTAGGTGTCACAGGAACCGGTTTATGTGATGAACTACTTTCCAATAAGGGAGCAGGTACAGTTACATCATCAAGTTCTACTTTCCTCCCACTCACTTCTTTCGAGAGAAACTCCTTCTCTAGAAAGGATCCATTCTTGGCAACAAAAGTCTTGCCTTCGGATCTGTGATAGAAGGTGTACCCAACTGTTTCTTTTGGGTATCCTATGAAGACACATTTCTCTGATTTGGGTTCGAGCTTATCGGGTTGAAGCTTTTTCACATAAGCATCGCAGCCCCAAACTTTAAGAAATGACAACTTTGGTTTCTTGTCAAACCACAGTTCATAAGGAGTCATCTAAACGGACTTAGATGGTGCCATATTTGACATGAATGCAGCCGTCTCTAAAGCATAACCCCAAAATGATAGTGGTAAATCAGTAAGAGACATCATAGATCGCACCATATCTAGTAAAGTATGATTACGATGTTCGCACACACCATTATGATGTGGTGTTCTGGGTGGCGTGAGTTGCGAAACTATTCTGCATTGTTTCAAATGAAGACTAAACTTGTAACTCAAATATTCTCCTCCACGATCAGATCGTAGAAATTTTATTTTCTTGTTACGATGATTTTCCACTTCACTCTGAAATTCTTTGAACTTTTCAAATGTTTCAGACTTATGTTTCATCAAGTAGATATACCCATATCTGCTCAAATCATCTGTGAAGGTGAGAAAATAACGATATCCGCCACGAGCCTCAACATCCATCGGACCACATACATCAGTATGTATGATTTCCAACAAATCTGTTGCTCGCTCCATTCTCCCGGAGAACGGTGTTTTAGTCATCTTGCCCATGAGGCATGGTTCACAAGTACCAAGTGATTCATAATCAAGTGATTCCAAAAGTCCATCAGAATGGAGTTTATTCATGCACTTTACACCAATATGACCCAAACGGCAGTGCCACAAATGAGTTGCACTATCATTATCAACTCTGCATCTTTTAGCTTCAATACTATGAATATGTGTATCTTCACTATCGAGATTCAAAAAGAATAGACCACTCTTCAAGGGTGCATGACCATAAAAGATATTACTCATATAAATAGAACAACCATTATTCTTTGATTTAAATGAATAACCGCCTCGCATTAAACAAGATCCAGATATAATGTTCATGCTCAGCGCTGGAACCAAATAACAATTATTTAGGTCTAAAACTAATCCCGAAGGTAGATGTAGAGGTAGCGTGCCGACCGCGATCACATCGACTTTGGAACCATTTCCCACGCGCATCGTCACCTTGTCCTTTGCTAATCTTTGCTTAATCCGTAGTCCCTGTTTCAAGTTGCAAATATTAGCAACAGAACCAGTATCAAATACCCAGGCACTACTGCGAGAATTAGTAAGGTACACATCAATAACATGTATATCACATATACCTTTGTTCACCTTGCCATCCTTCTTATCCGCCAAATACTTGGGGCAGTTCCGCTTCCAGTGACCAGTCTGTTTGTAGTAGAAGCACTCAGTCTCAGGCTTAGGTCCAGACTTGGGTTTCTTCTCCTGAACAGCAACTTGTTTGCCATTCTTCTTGAAGTTCCCCTTCTTCTTCCCTTTGCCCTTTTTCTTGAAACTGGTGGTCTTGTTGACCATCAACACTTGATGCTCCTTCTTGATTTCTACCTCCGCAGCCTTTAGCATTGCGAAGAGCTCAGGAATTGTCTTATCCATCCCTTGCATGTTATAGTTCATCACGAAGCTCTTGTAGCTTGGCGGCAGTGATTGAAGAATTCTGTCAATAACACTATCATCCGGAAGATTAACTCCCAGTTGAATCAAGTGATTGTTATACCCAGACATTCTGAGTACCTCCATCTTGCAGCTGTAGAACTTATTGGAGACTTCATATCTCTCAATCCGGGCATTTGCTTGAAATATTAACTTAAACTCCTGGAACATCTCATATGCTCCACGATGTTCGAAACGTTGTTGAAGTCCCAGTTCTAAGTCGTAAAGCATGGCACACTGAACTATCGAGTAGTCATCACCTTTGCTCTGCCAGACGTTCATAACATCTGGTGTTGCTCCTGCAGCAGGTTTGGCACCTAGCGGTGCTTCCAGGACGTAATTCTTCTGTGCAGCAATGAGGATAATCCTCAAGTTATGGACCCAGTCCGTGTAATTGCTACCATCATCTTTCAACTTTGCTTTCTCAACGAACGCGTTAAAATTCAACGGAACAACAACACGGGCCATCTATCTACAACAACATAGACATGCAAAATACTATCAGGTACTAAGTTTGTGATAAATTAAAGTTCAATTAATCAAATTATTAAAGAACTCCCACTTAGATAGACATCCCTCTAATCATCTAAGTGATCACATGATCCATATCAACTAAAACATGTCCGATCATCACGTGAGATGGAGTAGTTTTCAATGGTGAACATCATTGTGTTGATCATATCTTCTATATGATTCACGCTCGACCTTTCGGTCTCTAGTGTTCCGTGGCCATATCTGCATATGCTAGGCTCGTCAAGTTTAACCCGAGTATTCTGCATGTGCAAAACTGGCTTGCACCCATTGTATGTGAACATAGAGCTTATCACACCCGATCATCACATGGTGTCTCGGCACGACGAACTTTCACAACGGTGCATACTCAGGGAGAACACTTGTACCTTGAAATTTAATGAGAGATCATCTTATAATGCTACCATCGATCTAAGCAAAATAAGATGCATAAAAGATAAACATCACATGCAATCAATATAAGTGATATGATATGGCCATCATCATCTTGTGCTTGTGATCTCCATCTCCGAAGCACCGTCATGATCACCATCGTCACCGACACGACACCTTGATCTCCATCGTAGCATCGTTGTCGTCTCGCCAAATATTGCTTCTACGACTAGCGCTACTGCTTAGTGATAAAGCGAAGCCATTACAGGGTGATTGCATTGCATACAATAAAGCGACAACCATATATGGCTCCTGCCAGTTGCCGATAACTCGATTACAAAACATGATCATCTCATACAATAAAATATAGCATCATCTCTTGACCATATCACATCACAACATGCCCTGCATAAACAAGTTAGACGTCCTCTACTTTGTTGTTGCAAGTTTTACGTGCTTGCTACGGGCTGAGCAAGAACCATGTAACGCCCTCGATGCGGCTATATCTCCCACATGTCGAAGCACGACTTAGAGGCATAACCGCATTGAAAGCAATGTCGCAAGTGAGGTAATCTTCACACAACCCATGTAATACATAAGGGAGAAAGATACATAGTTGGCTTACAATCACCACTTCACACAATTACAAGAATAAAACATTACATCATCCAAATACAAACAAGGTCCGACTACGGAACCAAAATAAAAGAAGACTACCCCAAAAGCTACACAGATCCCCGATCGACCCCAACTGGGCTCCACTACTGATCAACTAGAACGAAACAACACAAAGGACAAGATCTTCATCGAGCTCCTCCTTGAGCTTGGTTGCGTCACCTGCTCGGTAACATCGGCACCTGCAAACTGGTTTTGGAAGTATCTATGAGTCACAGGGACTCAGCAATCTCACACCCTCGCAATCAAGACTATTTAAGCTTATAGGTAGGGTAAAAGGTATGATGTGGAGCTGCAGCAAGTGACTAGCATATATGGTGGCTAACATACACAAATGAGAGCGAGAAGAGAAGGCAAAAGCACGGTCGAACAACTATGATCAAGAAGTGATCCTAGAACAACCTACGTCAAGCATAACTCCAACACCGTGTTCACTTCCTGGACCCCGCCGAGAAGAGACCATCACGGTAACACACGCGGTTGATGTATTTTAATTAAGGTCAACTTCAGGTTTTCTACAACCGGACATTAACAAATTCCCATCTGCCCATAACCGCGGGCATGGCTTTTGAAAGTTCAAATCCCTGTAGGGGTGTCCCAACTTAGCCCATCACAAGCTCTCACGGTCAACGAAGGATATTCCTTCTAGCGGGAAGACCCGATCAGACTCGGAATCCTGGTTACAAGACATCCTCGACAATGGTAAAACAAGTCTAGCAAGACCACCCGCTGTGCCGACAAATCCCGATAGGAGCTGCACATATCTCGTTCTCAGGGCACACCGAATAAGCTAAGCGTACGGGAGCCAACGTAACCCAAGTTGCCAAGGGACGGCCTCGCACGGAGCTCTGGGTTGCACCAACACTTAGAGAAGCACTGGCCCGGGGGGGTTAAAATAAGATGACCCTTGGGCTGGCCGACCCAAGGGAAAGAAAAAGTCTAGGTGGCAAATGAAAAAACCAATATTGGGCCTTGCTGGAGGAGTTTATTCAAGGCAAACTGTCAAGGGGTTCCCATTATAACCCAACCGCGTAAGGAACGCAAAATCCGGGAACATAACACCGATATGACAGAAACTAGGGCGGCAAGAGTGGAACAAAACACCAGGCATAAGGCCGAGCCTTCCACCCTTTACCAATTATATAGATGCATTAATTAAATAAGAGATATTGTGATATCCCAACAAAATATCCATGTTCCAAACCTGGAACAAACTTCATGTTCACCTGCAACTAATAACGCTATAAGAGGGGCTGAGCAAAGCGGTAACATAGCCAAACAACAGTTTGCTAGGACAAAGGTGGGTTAGAGGCTTGGTTCAACAATATAGGAGGCATGATAAGAAAGTGGTAGGTATCGCAGCATAGGCATAGCAAAAGAACGAGCAACTAGCAAGCAAAGATAGAAGTGATTTCGAGGGTATGGTCATCTTGCCTGAAATCCCGCAAGGAAGAAGAACGAGTCCATGAAGAAGACAAACGGACGTAGTCGAATGGGTCCTCACAAATGCGATGTAATGGCACCAACCCGAAGAAGCAACACCTGAAAGAAGCACACAACATAGTAAACAAACCACACACGAACATGGTATGATATGCGGGATGCGGTATGTGATGCATATGCATGATTTGGAAAGGAATGATTGAACCTGGCCTCAACTTGGAAATCCAAGAGTGCCACTGGAAAGGTGAGATGATTTCGGTTGAAATCAATATAAAGATCACCGGAATCGGATGCACGGTTTGGAAATGGCAAGCAAAACAAATATGGCACCGGTCTGCGATAATCAGCAAGTAGCCTTCTAAATGCATCAAGATAAATATGCTACAATACTCAAACATGCAAAAAAATACATGGCAGGAATCCACTCAAGATGCTTGACAAAATATGAACACTGAGCTACGGCTAGTTCACTCATTAACATGTTCAAACTAGCATGGGAAAAATGCAAATGATAACAAGTTTCAGACTTAGTGAAATTAACACAAGTCTGGAATTTATCATCTGGAAGCACACTTTAGAGCATGAAAACTACACGCTACAGGAACTTAACATGGCAAAGTAAGGCATGGCATGAAGCTACTCAAAGCACTTAACAAAAGTCCCTTAGTGACCTTGAGCCAAAAGGGATCATAAAATACAATTGCAAGCATGTGAACATGGCAAAAACATAAACAGATCTCAGACTTGGTGAAAAACTGGAGCATGCAAATCAGTTAATGAGTAGGCATGTTTACGAGCTTGATGCACTCAACACCAGGCATGGCATGACAAACTAAGCATACAGCCATCAAGAATACATAGCATGGAAGCTAGCCATGGCAAGAACAACAACATAGCATGCACAGATCAATAGCAACATCCTCGGCAAAATCGCTAAACATGTCAACAATCTGCCAGGATCATTTTATAGCAAAAGTAGAGCTCGATTGACTCAAGCTAGGGTGCTCCATAAATGCAAACAAAGACATGGATGGATGGAGCACCACAATATTAACAAAACATCCTTACTGATCATCCTCAAAATAGGCACGGATCACTAGGAAACAACAGGAACATATGGCATAACAACAAAATCAGGACAAGGACTTAGTGAAATTCTAAGTTCCTGAAATCAGCATTAACGATTACGCTACTTTGCAAGCTTTTGCTCGTCACCACAAACATCACAAAAATACAAGGCAAGCACCTATGTAAAGTTGGCATGACATATAACAAAACACATGTAGAGCTCAGGATCATAGCATGCACACATTAATCATGGCAAAAATGACAAAATGCCATTTGCTGAAACAGATCTGACAAATTCACCACATAGCCCTCTTCTAACAACATTTTTGGCATCAAAATGAGCTCAAATGAAAATGATGCAATGAGATGAAATGATGTACTCGTCGAGACGAACATTTTGATATGCTACACACGCGAATCGGAGCTACAGATGCAGAGCTATGAGCTGATGAAGATTGCAAAAAAATAATGAGAGAGGGGGAGAAAGTCAATCGAGTTCAACCTCAGATCTAGGGTTCCTCCGTGGTACTGTAGCAACGAACGGCTGGAAATCGCCAGGAATGGAGGCCGCGGTGGCCGGATCCTCGCCGGAATCTGCGGAGGAGGGAGAGGACGGAGGAGGCCGGCGACGTTGCCGCGGTGGCACGCCGGCGGCGAAGGATGCGGCGGCGGCGCGGCGAAGCGGGGGGCAAGGCGGCGGCCGGCGGCGAGCGAGCGGGGCGGCCGGCGAGCGAGGCGGCCGGGGAGTGAGGCACAGCGCGCGGCGGCAGATCGAGCGAGCGTGGCGGCGGGGATCCTCGGGCGTCGCGGTGGCGAACGGGAGCGGGGCGGCGGCGACGCGGGTCAGGCGGGCCGGATCTGGGCCCGCAGGGCCCGACGCGGTGGAGGCAGTGGCTGAGGCCAGGTGGCGGCCTGGGAGTGGCTGGGTGCGGTGGCGGGATCTTGTCCGGTCTGGGACGGACATGTCCGGCGAGCGAGAGTGGGATTTTTAGGGGTTTATCCGCGAGATTTTGGGGGAGATGACATATATATAGGTAGAGGGAGCTAGGAGAGTTCAAATGAGGTGCGGTTTTCGGCCACGCGATCATGATCGAACGAACGAGATGATGGAGTGGTCTTAGGTGGGTTTTGGGCCACTTTGAAGAGGTGTTGGGCTGCAACACACACGAGGCCTTTTTGGTCCCTCGGTTAACCGTTGGAGTATCAAACGAAGTCCAAATGGCACGAAACTTGACAGGCGGTCTACCGGTAGTAAACCAAGGCCGCATGACAAGTCTCGGTACAATTCGAAAACATTTAACACCCGCACACGAAAAGAGGTAGAATGGGACACCGGGTGACATAGGAGCACCGGATTGCAAAACGGACAACGTGGAAAATGCTTGGATGCATGAGATGAACATGTATGCAAATGCAATGCACATGATGACATGATATGCGATGCATGACACGCAAGCAATGACATGGCAACAACAGCGAATAACTGGACGACACCTGGCACATCGGTCTCGAGGCGTTACAACAGTCCACCACTACAAGAGGATCTCGTCCCAAGATCTAGAATGGCACCGGAGGGAAAACGGAAGATAAAGAGAAGAGGTAAGACTAAGTTGCTTCTTTGAAAAACGAGTGAAACCAAAGAACCTTGCAAAGGTTAAGCCATTTCGAGAAAAGAATACAAGGATATGAACAAAGTTGAAAGTACTCCGTTAAGGAAGAGGAAAAGGAAGAACCGATTCAGGTAGCATTCCGGTTGAAAAGAGATGAAAGACTTGATAAAATGAAATAACTTGAGAAAAGGGCACAATACTCCAGTTAAATGGATAAACCAAGAAAAGAACACGATCCTGACAAAACAAGAAGATGGGTTGAAGAGAGCAACAATACAATGCCTCCGGTACAAAAGTGAGAATGGACTGGAATGAACGAAGGGAAAACAAGATCTTGAGGGAGCACGCTTACAACAAAAGCTAGAACGGAGTTGTTGGAAAACCAACAACGAAAAGAATAAGCTTGATATGGTCTTATGGAATACATCTCAAATTATGAGGTGACAACCTGCCACTCACGGGAAAAGAATTGGATTGATATCAACAAGGAGACAAGAAAGTATTTCACCGGGAGGATAAAGAAGAACTTGGGTCCTTTATAAGCACCATAGATAGCAACAATCCTTAGGGAAGGCTTTAGGTGAAACATGCACAAGATAGCTCCAACTAGTTGGTTGATGGATTTAAAATACCTCATTCTTGATAACATGTGAATCATGAAACATCAACTCAAATTATCAAGAATGACATAATACCACCTCCAATGATAAGGTAGAAAGAATTGCACTCCAGATACAAGATGAAGAATGCTTGAGCTCCTTAGAAAAGAATCTCGATGCACACTTTGAGAAGGGATTAAATCCTTGATGAACCACCATGCCGAGCCTTCGTGAAAACTCCGTTAAAAAAGATCAAACGAAATGGAGGATGAAAAGAATCAGGTTGAAGCCTTGCAATGATTTAAATGAATCTCCATGGAGATGTAATTTAAAAAGGTTGGAACTCCGGGAAAAGAGAAGATAAAACAATTGAAATCATGAATTTGATGAGCCTCCGGAATAGGGAATTAATCACTTGGATGAACAAGAATAAGGATTACGTTATGCGTATCCTTCACCAATTCAAATTGATGACAAGCAATGGAATTGGCATACTACTTATTCTCGTAGCAAGGATTAAGAGAGATATAACATAAACTTGGGAAGGTCTTCAACGAACCACCGGTAGGATTGGAACATCGAATAAATTGATACGATAACAAAGGAAGAGAAATCTTGAATGAACCACCGTAAGAATTTGAAATGAATGAGGAAAAGATAAAGAAACACTGGGAAGAATTAGAGAACAAATGATGATACTTGAGGGGATTTAGATACATGAGAACGAAGAGATCATGAGCCGATTAGAGATCACTTGAACGAAGCACCGGTAAGATTGGAGAATGATAACTGAAAGCTGAGAATGAATAAACCTGAACTGATCGACTCCGGATAACAAACTGAGAACACTCTTGAATTGCTCCGGAAGGATGAAAAGATTTGTCACAATTGAAAACAATTTTGAGAGGATGGCATTAAGCTAGAATCACGAATCTCTGAGAGAACGAATAAAATATGGAGGGAAAACTCTTCTTCGGTCTTCAAAATCCGAGAATGACGATGAGAAACAACACCATGAATCGTTTAGGCACTCTGGAAGAATCAAAAGCGAAGAGGTTGAGCCAACGATGAAAATAATTTAACCGATCTTGGAGAAAGGCATTTGATTGATGATAACTCATTCTTACGTTAAACTTTGAGAAAAATTTGAGGATAGCTCCGGGAAAAGAAAAAATCAGGTAAGATCCTGGTAAAAGACCTGTGGGTTAGGGCCCACTCAAAAGATACATTGTTGAATGATTTTTTGAAGAGGTATTGCACCGGTTGATATAAATGGCTTGAATGAGATAACAACCTCGAAATAGGTTGAACGGATCTTGAATGAAAAGACGAGCCTTCTAAGATATCATCAGCACTCCCGAACAAATGAATAACGAGAAGTGAATGATTATGAGGTGCACCGGCATGAGAAGGTATTAGAAAGGAGAAAAAGGATATGATCAACAACAAAACTTGAATTGAATCCACCGGAGGAGAAAACGAGTGAAGAGTGACGAACTTGAAGCTCCGTTAGAATCTTCATGAGAATCACCGGATAAGAACATTGACGGAAAAGGAATGAAGAGGCCTCGCATCAATAAGATGGATACTTGATTAAGAAATCTGAATCCTTGGAGAAAAACAAGGGAGGGAGGGCGGGAAAACAAACAAACACCGTTGAGAAGAACTGAGATTGGATCTTGCAAATGTTGAAATGATCAGATCCACTTGAAGAGAAACACGCCGATTGAAAAGGATTGACATGACAATCTCGATTATCATGAAGGATTAGTATCCACATAGGAATATGAGAACACCGTCTAGGAAAAGTATGGAATCAACACTTGATTTCGAAGCAACTCGAATACCACAACTAAAAAAACAAAGGATTGGCTTGCAGAATAAGCGAGAACAAGCATATGATAGAGATTTCGTCCGAAGTTTTCGTGGTGGGGCCTACACGGGCTTGATCGTGCATCACCATCATGTACAAGGCAGTGCACATGACATACGAAGCGTCCCCGAGTCGGCATAGCCAAGGGCTCTTTAAGACACAACAAGACCACTGTAAAACTGACCGTGAATAGGCGGACCACTAGATGTCGAACCCCAATTTCATATCATACATCTGTCGGAAAGAAATCCTAGGAGCTACTTGAATTCCCACTTATAAACTCCCGAAATTTTCCGGTTATGCAATCAGGTGTTGGGGATACAGGGGAAGCATAATATCTCACCCAACACTAACAAATCCTACATCCAGCTGTATCCATCCTTCAACACATAACCAAGAAACCTTCGGAAATCATCTACCTCAACCTTCGAAAAGCATCCGTTATACGAGTTATGGCAATACTCCCGAACTCCCGCCCTAGTACTGGGTGGTGTCGAGGTTATCTCACCAACAACTACATAAAAGAGATTTTCGATGTCGGCGAAACTAAACTCAGGTATTCCAGAACTGCAACGATAAAATTGTGACGACAACACCTCGGAGCTCAACTCCCCGGGACACTGCCACAACCCCTAAATGACAGGAGGCACCAAGAACAATGTTCTCGTCACAAAACCATCGGAACGATTCCGAGATACCCGCGTGATCCTAAATTTTTTTAGTGAAATTTGAGAAGAGAAGAGTCAAAACTCTACGTCAGGATGCCTCACCAGAGTGACGAAGGGACTGAGGAGTAAAAAGAATTCCTAACTCTCCGATATATATAATTCCTAAATGACTCAAAACATTTCTAGACTCAATAACGTCAGCGATTCGATCAAGCAGGGGGCTCCTAAGGTCGAGGAAGGCTCTGATACCAACTTGTAACGCCCTTGATGCGGCTATATCTCCCACGTGTCGAAGCACGACTTAGAGGCATAACCGCGTTGAAAGCAATGTCGCAAGTGAGGTAATCTTCACACAACCCATGTAATACATAAGGGAGAAAGATACATAGTTGGCTTACAATCACCACTTCACACAATTACAAGAATAAAACATTACATCATCCAAATACAAACAAGGTCCGATTACGGAACCAAAATAAAAGAAGACTACCCCAAAAGCTACACAGATCCCCGACCGACCCCAACTGGGCTCCACTACTGATCAACTAGAACGAAACAACACAAAGGACAAGATCTTCATCGAGATCCTCCTTGAGCTTGGTTGCGTCACCTGCTCGGTAACATCGGCACCTGCAAACTGGGTTTGGAAGTATCTGTGAGTCACGGGGACTCAGCAATCTCACACCCTCGCGATCAAGACTATTTAAGCTTATAGGTAGGGTAAAAGGTATGATGTGGAGCTGCAGCAAGCAACTAGCATATATGGTGGCCAACATATGCAAATGAGAGCGAGATGAGAAGGCAAAAGCACGGTCGAACAACTATGATCAAGAAGTGATCCTAGAACAACCTACGTCAAGCATAACTCCAACACCGTGTTCACTTCCCGGACTCCGCCGAGAAGAGACCATCACGGTAACACACGCGGTTGATGTATTTTAATTAAGGTCAACTTCAGGTTTTCTACAACCGGACATTAACAAATTCCCATCTGCCCATAACCGCGGGCACGGCTTTCGAAAGTTCAAATCCCTGCAGGGGTGTCCCAACTTAGCCCATCACAAGCTCTCACGGTCAACGAAAGATATTCCTTCTAGCAGGAAGACTCGATCAGACTTAGAATCCCGGTTACAAGACATCCTCGACAATGGTAAAACAAGTCCAGCAAGACCACCCACTGTGCCGACAAATCCCGATAGGAGCTGCACATATCTCGTTCTCAGGGTACACTGAATAAGCTAAGTGTACGGGAGCCAACGTAACCCAGGTTGCCAAGGGACGGCCCCGCACGGTGCTCTGGGTTGGACTAACACTTAGAGAAGCACTGGCCCGGGAGGGGGGTTAAAATAAGATGACCCTTGGGTTGGCCGACCCAAGGGAAAGAAAAAGGCTAGGTGGCAAATGGAAAAACCAATGTTGGGCCTTGCTGGAGGAGTTTTATTCAAGGCGAACTGTCAAGGGGTTCCCATTATAACCCAACCGCGTAAGGAACGCAAAATCTGGGAACATAACACCGATATGACGGAAACTAGGGCGGCAAGAGTGGAACAAAACACCAGGCATAAGGCCGATCCTTCCATCCTTTACCAAGTATATAGATGCATTAATTAAATAAGAGATATTGTGATATCCCAACAAAATATCCATGTTCCAAACCTGGAACAAACTTCATGTTCACCTGCAACTAACAACGCTATAAGAGGGGCTGAGCAAAGCGGTAACATAGCCAAACAACGGTTTGCTAGGACAAATGTGGGTTAGAGGCTTGGTTCAACAATATAGGAGGAATGATAAGAAAGTGGTAGGTATCGCAGCATAGGCATAGCAAAAGAGCGAGCAACTAGCAAGCAAAGATAGAAGTGATTTCGAGGGTATGGTCATCTTGCCTGAAATCCCGTAAGGAAGAAGAACGAGTCCATGAAGAAGACAAACGGACGTAGTATAATGGGTCCTCGCAAATGCAATGTAATGGCACCAACCCGAAGAAGCAACACCGGAAAGAAGCACACAACATAGTAAACAAACCACACACGAACATGGTATGATATGCGGGATGCGGTATGTGATGCATATGCATGATTTGGAAAGGAATGATTGAACAGGCCTCAACTTGGAAATCCAAGAGTGCCACTGGAAAGGTGAGATGATTTCGGTTGAAATCGATATAAAGATCACCGGAATCGGATGTACGGTTTGGAAATGGCAAGCAAAACAAATATGGCACCGGTCTGCAATAATCAGCAAGTAGCCTTCTAAATGCATCAAGATAAATATGCTACAGCACTCAAACAGGGCAACAAAATACATGGCACGAATCCAGTCAAGATTCTTAACAAAAGATGAACACTGAGCTACGGCTAGTTCACTCATTAACAGGTGCAAACAAGCATGGCAAAAATGCAAATGATAACAGGTTTCAGACTTAGTGAAATTAACACCAGTCTGGAATTTATCATCAGGAAGCACACTTTAGAGCTTTAAAACTACATGCTACAGGAACTTAACATGGAAAAGCAAGTCATGATATGAAGCTACTCAAAGGACTTAACAAAAGTCCCTTAGTGACCTTGAGCCAAAAGGGATCATAAAATACAATTGCAAGCATGTGAACATGGCAAAAACATAAACAGATCTCAGACTTAGTGAAAAACTGGAGCATGCAAATCAGTTAACGAGTAGGCATGTTTACGAGCTCGATGCACTCAACACCAGGCATGACATGACAAACTAAGCATACACCCATCAAGAATATATAGCATAGAAGCTAGCCATGGCAAGAACAACAATATAGCATGCACGGATCAATAGCAACATCCTCGGCAAAATCGCTAAACATGTCAACAATCTGCCGGGATCATTTTATAGCAAAAGTAGAGCTCGATTGAATCAAGCTAGGGTGCTCCATAAATACAAACAAATACATGGATGGATAGAGCACCACAATATCAAGAAAACATCCTTACTGATCATCCTCAAAATAGGCACGGATCACTAGGAAACAACAGGAACATATGGCATAACAACAAAATCAGGACAAGGACTTAGTGAAATTCTAAGTCCCTGAAATTAGCATTAACGATTACGCTACTTTGCAAGCTTGTGCTAGTCACCACAAACATCACAAAAATACAAGGCAAGCACCTCTGTAAAGATGGCATGACATATAACAAAACACATGTAGAGCTCAGGATCATAGCATGCACACATTAATCATGGCAATAATGACAAAATGCCATTTGCTGAAACAGATCTAACAAATTCACCACATAGCCCTCTTCCAACAACATTTTGGGCATCAAAATGAGCTCAAATGAAAATCATGCAATGAGATGAAATGATGTACTCGTCGAGACAAACATTTTGATATGCTACACGTGCGAATCGAAGCTACGGATGCAGAGTTATGAGCTGATGAAGATTGCAAAAAAATAATGAGAGAGGGAGAAAGTCAACCGAGTTCAACCTCAGATCTAGGGTTCCTCCGAGGTACTGTAGCTGCGAACGGCCGGAAATCGCCAAGAATGGAGGCCGCGGTGGCCGGATCCTCGCCGGAATCCGCGGAGGAGGGAGAGCACGGAGGAGGCCGGTGACGGTGCCGCGGTGGCACGCTGGTGGCGTAGGATGCGGCGGCGGCGCGGCGAAGCACGAGGCAAGGCGGTGGCCGGCTGCGAGTGAGCGGGGCGTCCGGCGAGCGAGGCGGCCGGCGAGCGACGCACAGCGCGTGTCGGCGGATCGAGCGAGCGTGGCGGCGGGGATCCTCGGGCGCTGCGGTGGCGAATAGGAGCGGGGCGGCGGTGACGCGGGTCAAGCTGGCCGGATCTGGGCCCGCAGGGCCCGGCGCGGTGGAGGCGGCGGCTGAGGCCAGGTGGCGGCCTGGGAGTGGCTGGGCGCGGTGGCGGGATTTTGTCCGGTTCGGGACGGACATGTCCGGCGGGCGAGAGGGGGATTTTTAGGGTTTTATTCGCGAGATTTTGGGGGAGATGACATATATATATATATATAGGTAGAGGGAGCTAGGAGAGTCCAAATGAGGTGCGGTTTTCGGCCACGCGATCGTGATCGTATGAACGAGATGATGGAGTGGTCTTAGGTGGGTCTTGGGTCACTTTGAGGAGGTGTTGGCTGCAACACACACGAGGCCCTTTCGGTCCCTCGGTTAACCGTTGGAGTATCAAACGAAGTCCAAATGGGACAAAACTTGACAGGCGGTCTACCGGTAGTAAACCAAGGCCGCATGTCAAGTCTCGGTAGAATCTGAAAACGTTTAACACCCGCACACGAAAATAGGTAGAAAGGGACACCGGGTGACATAGGAGCGCCGGATTGCAAAACGGACAATGGGGAAAAATGCTCGGATGCATGAGATGAACATGTATGCAAATGCAATGAACATGATGACATGATATGAGATGCATGACACGCAAGCAATGACATGGCAACAACATCGAATAACTGGACAACACCTAGCACATCGGTCTCGGGGCGTTACAAACCATTCTTACCTACGCATCAAGACCACAACGATAGTTTGTCAAGTTAGTGCTATTTTAACCTTCTCAAGGACCGGACGTAGCCACACTCGATTCAACTAAAGTTGGCGAAACTGACACCCGCCGGCCACCTGTGTGCAAAGCACGTCTGTAGAACCAGTCTCGCGCAAGCGTACGCGTAATGTCGGTCCGGGCCGCTTCATCCAACAATACCGCCGAACCAAAGTGTGATATGCTGGTAAGTAGTATGACTTGTATCATCCAAAACTCACTTGTGTTCTACTCGTGCATGTAACATCTACGCATAAACCTAGCTCGGATGCCACTGTTGGGGAACGTAGTAATTTCAAAAAAATTCCTATGCACACACATGATCATGGTGATGCATAGCAACAAGAGGGGAGAGTGTGTCCAGGTACCCTCGTAGACCGAAAGCCGAAGTGTTTAGCACAACGCAGTTGATGTAATCGTACATCTTCACGATCCAACCGATCCAAGTACTGAACGCAGGCACCTCCGAGTTCAGCACACGTTCAGCTCGATGACATACCACGAACTCCAATCCAGCAGAGCTTCACGGGAGAGTTCCGTCAGCACGATGGCATGATGACGGTGATGATGATGCTATCGACGTAGGGCTTCGCCTAAGCACCGCTATGACATGATCGAGGTGGATTATGGTGGAGGGGGGCACCGCACACGTTTGGGAGAGATCAACAGATCAACTTGTGTCTCTAGAGGTGCCCCCTGCCCCTATATATAAAGGAGCAAGGGGGAGGCCGGCCGGCCCCTGTAGGTGCGCCAGGAGGAGGAGTCCTCCTCCTAGTAGGAGTAGGACTCCCTCTTCCCTACTCCTACTAGGAGGGGAAAGGAAGGGGGAGAGGGAGAAGGAAAGGGGGCACCGCCCCCCCTCTCCTTGTCCAATTCGGACCAGTGGGGGAGGGGCACACGACATGCCCTAGGCCAGCCCTCTGTCTCTCCACTAAGGCCCATAAGGCCCACTATTTCTCCCGGGGGGATTCCGGTAACCCTCCGGCACTCCGGTTTTCTCTGAAACCACCCGGAACACTTCAGGTGTCTGAATATAGTCGTCCAATATATTGATCTTTACGTCTCGACCATTTCGAGACTCCTCGTCATGTCCGTGATCATATCCAGGACTCCGAACTACCTTCGGTACATGAAAACACAAAAACTCATAATACCGATCGTCACCAAACTTTAAGCGTGCGGACCCTACGGGTTCGAGAACTATGTAGACATGACCGAGACACATCTCCAGTTAATAACCAATACCGTAATCTGGATGCTCATATTGGATCCCACATATTCTACGAAGATCTTTATCGGTCAAACCGCATAACAACATACGTTGTTCCCTTTGTCATCGGTATGTTACTTGCCCGAGATTCGATCGTCGGTATCTCAATACCTAGTTCAATCTCGTTATCAGCAAGTCTCTTTACTCATTCCATAATACATCATCTCGCAACTAACTCATTAGTTACAATGCTTGCAAGGCTTATAGTGATGTGCATTACCGAGTGGGCCCAGAGATACCTCTCCGACAATCGGAGTGACAAATCCTAATTCTGATCTATGCCAACTCAACAAGTACCATCGGAGACACCTATAGAGCACCTTTATGATCACCCAGTTACGTTGTGACGTTTGGTAGCACACAAAGTGTTCCTCCGGTAATTAGGAGTTGCATAACCTCATAGTCATAGGAACATGTATGAGTCATGAAGAAAGCAATAACAGTAACTTAAATGATCAAGTGCTAAGCTAATGGAATGGGTCAAGTCAATCACATCATTCTCCTAATGATGTGATCCCGTTAATAAAATGACAACTCATGTCTATGGTTAGGATCTTTGATTAATGAGCTAGTCAAGTAGAGGCATACTAGTGACACTCTGTTTGTCTATGTATTCACACATGTACTAAGTTTCCGGTTAATACAATTCTAGCATGAATAATAAACATTTATCATGATATGAGGAAATAAATAATAACTTTATTATTGCCTCTAGGGCATATTTCCTTCATCGATAACCTTGGTCTCATCACTACAGGAAATACCTACTGTTGTTGTGCTGCATCATCCCTTCCTCTTTGGGGAAATACCGACGTAGTTCAAGCAGACATCGAAAACTAGCTGTGGACCCATAGGTCTATGGTAAACTACTCACGCTTCATCGGAAAGGCAATGGAGTTGATGTAGATGCCCCCCGTGATCGAATACCCCTCCAGCAGGATGCCAGAAAAGGCCCCCAAGATGGGATCTCACTGGAACAGAAGGTTGCGGTGGTGGAAAAGTGTTTTCGTGGGTGCTTCTGGAGGTTCGGGAATATATGTGAATATATAGGA
Organism: Triticum aestivum; assembly: GCF_018294505.1. Lineage (NCBI taxonomy): Eukaryota > Viridiplantae > Streptophyta > Magnoliopsida > Poales > Poaceae > Triticum > Triticum aestivum. Next base: position 549,208,818 of record NC_057809.1, on the reverse strand, counting down.
GGCAGAACTAGTTTAGGGGAGTCATGGGGGGGGGCACAAGGTAGGGACCGCGCCCTACCCCCTGCGCGCACCCTCCACCCTCGTGGCCGCATCGTGGCTCTTCTGACTTGATCTCCAAGTCTCCTGGGTGTCTCTTGGTCCAAGAAAAATCATCGCGAAGGTTTTATTCCATTTGGACACTGTTTGGTATTCCTTTTCCATGAAGCTAAAAAACAAGGAAAAAATAGAAAATGGCACTTGGCTCTAGGTTAATAGGTTAGTCCCAAAAATAATATAAAAGAGCATATTAATGCATATTAAACATCCAAAACAGATAATATAATAGCATGGAACAATAAAAAATTATAGATACTGTCGGGGTAAACGACACCTATGGGATCATAGGGAATCCCTACTGGGGTTGACGCGGCGCGGGGCTGTGGAAAGAGCGGGTTTACAAGATCAACGTGGGGGAATTTTATCCAGGTTCGGGCCGCAAACGATGCGTAATACCTAATCCTGCTTTGGTGTGTACTTGGTGTTCTTGAGTTCTTGAACTAGCTATGGTGCATGCCTAGCACAAAAAGTCTGAATCCCTCCTCAGTACGCCTTGGGCCTCCTTTTATATGTCAAAGGGGCTGCCACATCGGCACACAGGAGGTGGAAAGTGTCTATAGTGTACGAGTCTATCTCCAGGAACCGTAGGACAAACGCATTTAATGCGCTGCCGATGTGTCCTCTTGCTTTATCGAGGACGAGAAGGAAGATCGTCTCATCTGTCGCCGCCTCGCCTCGCTTCGACACGCGTCCAAGCTGACGAGGCATGCGGCGCCACGCTGGCTGGCTGGCAGCTGCGTTGGTGCGGTAGCAGGGTCTTCACGAAGATCTGCATGCCACCACGCAGGTGCTTGCCTGGTTGGCCTAGAAGTTGCATGCTGCCACGTAGGTGTGTGCCTGATTGTGACCTTGCAGATGTCCCCGGCAAGGGTCTTGCCGAGGCCCAGGCAAGGATCTTGTTGGGGTCTTGCGGGCGTCCCCGGCAAGGGTCTTGTTGGGGGGATGTCGGTGTCAAAACCGGCGGATCTCGGGTAGGGGGTCCCGAACTATGCGTCTAGGCCGGATGGTAACAGGAGGCAAGGGACATGAAGTTTTACCCAGGTTCGGGCCCTCCTGATGGAGGTAAAACCCTATGTCCTGCTTGATTAATATTGAAGATATGGGTGTTACAAGAGTAGATCTACCACGAGATCAGAGAGGCTAAACCCTAGAAGCTAGCCTACGGTATGATTGTATGTTGTGATTCTTGTCCTACGGACTAAAACCCTTCGGTTTATATAGACACCGAAGAGGGTTAGGGTTACACAAGGTCGGTTACAAAGGAGGAGATATCCATATACGTATTGCCTAGCTTTCCTTCCACGCCAAGTAGAGTCCCATCTGGACATGAGACGAAGTCTTCAATCTTGTATCTTCATAGTCTAACAGTCCGGCCAATGGAGATAGTCCGGCTGTCCGGAGACCCCCTAATCCAGGACTCCCTCAGTAGCCCCTGAACCAGGCTTCAATGACGATGAGTCCGGCGCGCAGTTGCCTTCGGCATTGCAAGGCGGGTTCCTTCTCCGAATACATCACAGTAGAATTTGAATACGAGGATAGTGTCCGACCTTGCAAAATAAGTCCCACATTTCACCGTAGAGAGAATAATGTTTTAGCAGATCTAATCCGCTAACTTGTTTTGGCAACATGACGTTACGTCATGGCCCGGTGATTATTCGAACCGTTTCTTTTAACCAGCCCCGCACATAACGCGAGGCAGTTTTTCGACATGTCTTGTCAAAGCAGAGATCGTGTCCCCTTATTACGGGATTCTCATCAATACGGGCGTGGGTAACCCAACCGCGCCATCAATTGCGGCGCTTGGGGGATAAGCGAGTTTTACCAGCCAAGTGGGGACGTTTAATTTTGTCCGCCATATAAAGGGATAAGGATTCACCTTTCTATCCACGCCTTCTTCCTCCTCTGCTCATCCGCTCCCGCACACTCGAGCTCTAGCGCCCAAGTCCTCACTTCCATCTCAACCTTCTCCAACCATGTACGGAGCGGGAGGCAAGTGGATGGTCTCCTCCGTCACGGAGGGAGACGTCAAGAAACTGAGGAGAGCCGGATACCTGCCCGACGATATCGCGCACCGGCTCCCAGATGAGGGACAACTCATCCCGACCCCCAAGCCCCATGAGAGGGTGGTATTCCTCACCCATTTCCTCCGCGGACTGGGATTCCATCTCCATCCCTTCGTCCGGGGGCTCATGTTTTATTACGGCCTGGATTTCCACGATCTGGCCCCGAACTTCATCCTCAACATCTTGGCGTTCATCATCGTGTGCGAGGCCTTCCTCCGCATCAAGCCCCACTTCGGCTTATGGCCGAAGACCTTCAATGTCAAGCCGAAGGTAGCGAGCAGCCGCCAGGGGGAGTGCGGAGGCGCCATGGTGGGCAAGATGCCCAACATCACATGGCTCGGGGGCACCTTCGTGGACACCATAAAGGGGTGGCAATACGGGTGGTTCTATATCACCGAGCCGCCCGACCCTGCATGGGTAGCGGCCCCCGAGTTCCGATCTGGCATCCCCATGCGGCTCACCTCCTGTAAAGAGAAGGGCCTGTCCTGGGGTAATTCAAAAGAGCTGACCGGACTCCAGTCATGTATTCAGAACATGGTGGATAAGAAGCTCAAGCTTGTCAACATAGTCCAGGTTATGCTCATCCGCCGGATACTCCCGTGCCAACAACGGGAGTTTACCTTGTGGGATTTCAATCCAGCACAGCACCGAACTCTGAACAGGCTCTTTGACACGACTCATGAAGATGCCTGGAGGGTGCTATTCAAGGGCGCCGTGGTCCCTCCCCCCATTACCGAGGATCGCGGATTCAGTGCGAAGCGCCACGCCAGTGTGGTAAGTTGTTTTACCTTTCACAGGATACTTGTTTTCTATATAGATTGATTCTATGCGGGATCTAAACTCCCATGCCATTAACAGGACTGGCAGAAGATGGCCGGACAAATCGACTGTCCGGCTCCCTTGCCCGAAGGCCCTGCAGACGCCCTTCTGGCGAAGATGTTGACTCTGGCCCCTTATAAGGTGCCGGAGAAGACCCAGAAGGCCAAGGGAGCTCGAAAGAGTTCCCGACGCCAGGCGTCGTCGGACTCACCGTCCGATGAGTCTACGGCGCACTCTTCCCCGAAGACGAGGAAGAGGAAGAAGAGGCTCCCCCACCGACTGGGGGAGACAAGAAAAGGTAGGCCGTCCCAACTGGGGAGGCCGGAGGGTCCAAGAAGGGAAGGACGCTCCTTCCGGACAGCTCTACAGCCGCCGACGAAAGTGAAGACGAGTGGTTGCCCAGGGCCAAGCCCCAGGGGAGATCGTAAGTATTCAAATACCAAAGTAACCCATAGGATTCCTTTGTCGCATTGCTTTCCCTAACGCCGAACTTAATTGTGCAGGCCGCCCCGAGCCAATATCGAGGTATCCTCGGACGGCTCCCTGGGCTCGTCGAACATGGATAGCGATCCAGTCCCGACTGCCACCTCCCCTCATCTAGCCGATGACGCCGAGGTGCTGTCTCAAGAGGCACCGGATCGGGGGGGCGCAGTCCCGGAGGCGCCTCAAGCGACCTTCCGGACTCCGGGAGCCGAGGGGACAGGGTCCCCGAGAGCTCCGAGTTCGGCCCTCAGCCGAACACCGCGCCGGACCCTCCAACGGCTCCGAGCTCGGGCAGGCCGTCCCCTTCTAAGGGGGGTGAGACGCCTGTGTCGGTGACCTCTGTCCATCCAGAGGCGCCGGACACTATGTTGGAAGCGCTTCGCAATGCTTCCATCAAGGAGGAGCACCGCACTATCATGAGTGCGGTGATCCAGAAGGTTCAGTCCGCCAAGAGAGGATTGACTGAAGCATGTACTAGCCTTCTAACTGGCTTCGAGGTAAGTGTTTTAAAATGTAGTAGAAATATTACCGCATAGACAGTAGCCCCCGATGCTTTGTTCGGTGTTCACAAAGAAAAGCCAAACAAAGGATCAAATAATATCGTGGGAGTCTAATATAAGTATGTCAATATGCATATGCAGGCTTCGCTGCTGGCGTCCGCCGCACTAACTGCGGAGGTCGCTGTACTGAAGGAGGCCCTCGAGGGGTCCTAGAAAGAGCTCGGCCTTGCTAAGAGGCAGCTCGAGGAGAACAAGGGTAAGTAATACCCCGTCTATAGATGAGAAAAAGGACGCGATTGCTAAATGACAGGATTATTGTATGTTTGCCAGGGGCCACAACCGAGGTGGCGACCCTAAAGCAAGCGTTGTCCCAAGCCGAAGAGAAGGCGGCCCAGGAGCGCACCGAGCGAGAGAGGCACGAGGCTCAGGTGGGCGAGGTGCAGCAAGAGCTCCAGGCTCTCATGACGAAGCATGAGGCGTTGGAGCTTGACTTGAAGACGCGAGAGCCTGAGCTTGCCGCGGCCCGTGAGAGCGCGAAGAGTGCCAAGGCCGAGGCCCAGAAGGCCCTTCAAGAGATCGACACGATAAAGAAGATAGCGGCGGGTAAGGCTTTCTATATGCATTGCAAGCATGTAAAAGTAAATTATCGATTACTTACCCGGATCCGGAGCTCTTCAGGAGCATTCGCAGATTTGCCCCGCAGTGTGTCCGATGCCGCACAATTTTACCAGGCCGAGGATGGTAGCTCAACGGAGAAGACTGGTCTCAGTATGCTGAGGCCGAACATCCGGTGCTGATGAGTGACCAGCTGAAGCAGATGGCTGAGCTACATAAGGTGGCCGATCAGGCCATGAAGGGCTTCATAGTCCGGTTGTGGCCTGGCGATGCCCTTCCGAACAGCTTCTTTGGCCTGGTGAGGCGGCTTGTGGATGCCTGCCCATGGCTGGAGGTCGTCAAGCGATCCGTCTGCATTGAAGGTGCACGCCGGGCCTTCGCCCGTGTAAAAATGCAGTGGGTCAAGCTAGACGCCGTGAAGCTGATCAAGGAGGGGCCGCCGGAGGACAAGGAGCACCGCCATCCCGAGATGTACTATGAGGGTGTTCTGCCGGGCGCCCGTCTTATCGCAGATGAGTGTTCACAAAATGTAATATTTGAATGAGACTTGCTCGTTTTTTATCCTGTGTGATGAAAACTTGTTTCATATGCGCTACGCAACGCTTGTGTGAATTTAAAATATTACCTTCTATTTGGCTGTTTATCCAATCTGAGAGATGGCTAGTCCTCGGCTTCTGCCCCCATACCACGAGTGCTGGGGTGTTCGGGATAAACCTGAGCACTCTTGTTCCCATGTTTGGGTCCTTCGAGGGAGGTGCTCAGCACAACGAACAAGGCAACCAGACTAATAATGCTTTATCACTCTCACTTAGCCATAGAATTCTATAATTTTAAATTTCAGCGAAGCCCCTGCTATTCGGAAGGCCGAATTCAGGGCGCGATACACGCCTGTAAGCCGGATGGATCCGGCCCCTCGCCCTAAGTGGCATAAGTCTTTAGGGACTCGAAAAACCTCGCCGAACAGCGACCAGTCTCTCGCCTTATCATGACAGTCAGTTTTAGCTTTCTCTACTGAGGTGCTCGGCCCGGCAGAACCGGGGCACAATCGTAGTAGTTCTCCTAGCGCTACCTTAGCCGATAGAGCGGAACGTAAGGTACCAAAACATAGGAGCCGGACAAACCCAACATTTGACCAAAGACATGATTCGGAGCTGATGCATATAATGCTATAAGTTCGGGGTGCCGCACTTGTGAAAGTGTTTGGACTTTTCACACCATATTGTGGGTACGTAAGCCCCTGGTGCATTGGCCGTACCAGAGTGTACGGTTGCTAGGTGTCATTAATGAACACATAGATATGTATACATATAACAAAAATGCGATAATATTCGTAATGTCATGCATTGTATATTAAAAAATTGCATTAAAGCAGAGTGATACAGATAGTGTAATACGCAAAAGAGTAGGACTATGTCCCTTCCAAGGGCGAGCTAAGGAATTATACGAAATCTGCAATCCACCTGGGAATTCCGTAGTTGTCGGCCTCCTTGGTTGCTGTATCATGTGTTCGGCAATAGAGCTGAGGAATTATATGAAATCTGCAGTCCACCTGGGAATTCCGTAGTTGTCGGCCTCCTTGGTTGCTGTATCATGTGTTCGGCAATAGAGCTGCCGGACAGTGTTTCCAGAGATCGAAGTCCTGAAAGAAAAAGAAAAATAACCAAACGGGAAGCCCCTGGTGCGGTTTAGGCCGGGTTTTGGGGCGTGCCGTAGTTGTGCCCCCTCTCTACCTGTGCCCATGGTATTTTTAATGCGTAATTATGTACGCGCGACACGAACAATGCCGTTGGGCTGGGATTGGGGTGGCCGCCGTATTGCTATGCGAGCTCAGATCGCGCCAGGCGGTCTGTTTGCCGATTGCCCCAAGCGCACTTTAAGGTGTCCGGGCATTGAAATGCTGAACTGGTAGATTGCCTTGAGAGGCTGCTTTGCGCTTCTGCTGCAAGGGCCGCGGTGTGCTCCTCTGTTCGAAGAGAGCGCTCTGTGTTTCCGTTGACTGTAATAACTCTGCGAGGTCCTGGCATCTTGAGCTTGAGGTATGCATAATGTGGCACCGCATTGAATCTAGCAAATGCGGTTCGTCCGAGCAGCGCGTGATAACCACTATGGAACGAGACTATATCGAAGATTAACTCTTCGCTTCGGAAGTTATCCGGGGATCCGAAGACCACTTCCAGTGTAATTGAGCCTGTGCAGTGGGCCTCTACGTCTGGAATGATTCCTTTAAAGGTCGTCTTTGTGGGTTTGATCCTTGAGGGGTCTATACCCATTTTGCGCACTGTGTCCTGATAAAGCAGGTTCAGGCTGCTGCCGCCGTCCATAAGGACTCGAGTGAGGTGAAATCCGTCGATGATTGGGTCTAGGACCAGTGCGGCAAATCCGCCGTGAAGGATACTAGTGGGGTGGTCCCTGCGATCGAAGGTGATCGAACAGGAGGACCAAGGGTTGAACTTTGGGGCGACTGGCTCCAACGCATATACGTCCCTGAGCGCACGCTTCCGCTCCCTCTTGGGGATATGGGTTGCGTATATCATGTTCACTGTCCGCACTTGCGGGGGAAACCTCTTCTTTCCTCCAGTGTGTGGCTACCGGGGTTCTTCCTCATCATCGCTATGCGGCCCCTTGTCCTTGTTTTCGGCGATTAACTTGCCGGCCTGCTTGAACACCCAACAATCCCTGTTGGTGTGGTTGGATGGCTTGTCTAGGGTGCCCTGTATTTGACACGAGCGATCGAGTATACGGTCCAAGCTGGACGGACCCGGTGTACTTTGTTTGAATGGGTTTTTCCGCTGACCAGGTTTAGAGCCTTTGAATCCGACATTGAATGCCATATCCTCAGTACTTTCGCCGTTAATGTGGCGCTTATGCTTGTTGCGACATGACCTGCTGTTGCCGTCCTTGGTATCTGAGGTACCATGGTTCTTTGATATGTTGTTACTGCGAGCCAACCAGCTGTCTTCTCCCGCACAAAAGCGGGTCATGAGCATCATGAGGGCTGCCATAGATTTCGGCTTTTCCTGACCAAGGTGTCGCGCAAGCCACTCGTCTCGGATGTTGTGCTTGAAAGCCTCTAAGGCCCCCGCATCCGGACAGTCGACGATTTGATTTTTCTTTGTAAGGAACTGAGTCCAGAATTGCCTGGCCGACTCTTCTGGCTGCTGAATTATGTGGCTCAAGTCATCGGCGTCTGGTGGTCGCACATAAGTGCCCTGAAAGTTGTCGAGGAATGCAGCTTCCAGATCTTCCCAACAGCTAATGGAGTCCGCTGGCAAGCTATTAAGCCAATGCCGCGCTGGTCTTTTGAGTTTTAGTGGGAGGTATTTGATGGCATGTAAGTCATCACCGCGGGCCATGTGGATGCGGAGTAGGAAGTCCTCAATCCATACTGCGGGATCTGTTGTGCCGTCGTATGATTCAATGTTTACAGGTTTGAAAACCTTCTGGGAATTGATGTTCTATTACATCGTCTGTGAAGCATAAGGGGTGTGTGGCGCCTCTGTATTGGGCTATATCATGACGCAGCTCGTATGGGTCCTGCCCGCTGTGTTCGGCCCGGCCGGATTTGCTTTTACTGTATCCGCTGTGACGTTTACCGTCTCGTGGAGTGGTGCGCCCTCGTGATCCGTAGATCGATCTTGAATGCTTTGCTTTGTCCTCCAATATGTCTCGCAGGTCTGGCGTATCTCCACATGCCTTTTTATTTGGATGGCGTTGGGGTGGAGGCTAAGATTTTGGCTGGAATGCCTCTCTATCGCGGCCACGAGGTGGCCGATCAGCCGTATCATACGCTTCTTCCTCCAGTCGGGGTAGTAACCTGCGCCTTGGGTAACTCTTGGAGGGACACTCGAGTTTATATTCCTCGGCTGCGAGGACTTCAGTCCATTTGTCAGCTAGCAGATCTTGATCAGCTTGAAGCTGCTGCTGCTTTTTCTTCAGGCTATTTGCCGTGGCCATAAGCCTGCGCTTGAAGCGCTCTTGTTCGAAGGGATCCTCTGGTATGGCGAATTCATCGTCGCCGAGGCTTGCCTCGTCTTCGGAGGGGGCATGTAATTGTCATCCTCCTCCTCTCTGCCAGCCGCTCTGTCAGGAGAGCTGGCTCCTTCATCCTCCTGATCTAACTCTTGCTGGAGGGGATTTTTGTTGTCTTCGGCGCTATCCGGAGTGTTATTATCTCCTGTGTTGGTATCACCACTTTTGCTTTGGCGGGACTTAGAGCGGCGCCGCTGACGTCGGCGCTTGGGTTGCTTCTTGGAGGGGTCATCCTCCGCTATCTCGTCGCCGTTGCCTTCATTGGTTGTATCCACCATGTATATGTCATACGACGAGGTGGCTTTCCAGTGCCCTATAGGTGCTAGTTCATGTTCGTCTCCTACATTGTCGTCCATACCGTCGATGTCTTCGGAGTCGAAGTCGAGCATGTCAATTAAATGATCGACAGTGGCTACAAAGTGGGTGGTGGGTGGGCGTCGAATTTCTTCGTCGTCCGCATCCCAGTCCTGTTGGCCATAATCCGGCCAGGGCTCCCCTGACAAAGAGAGAGACCTTAGTGAATTCAGAATGTCGCCGAAGTGCGAGTGCTGAAAGATATCCGCAGCGGTGAATTCCATGATCGGCGCCCAATTGGATTTGATTGGCAGGGGCGTGGATGGTTCGGGGTCCGGAGGAGAGTCCGGCACCTTGGAGTCACGGGCTGCGCAGAGGATTATGCTGGTGTTTGGCTCGATCGCCGTTGAGACTACAGCCTCTGAGGCGGTGTCTAGCCACCCGTCCTCGATTGGCGCAACTGGATGGCAGAGCTAGGTCATACCCATCGCGACAGTGCGGTGCGCCCGGCTGTGGCTCGAGTCCGTCGAAGATCAAGTCACCACGGATGTTGGCCATGTAATTCAAACTTCCAAATCTGACCTGATGGCTAGGGGCGTAGCTTTCAATCTGCTCCAAATGGCCAAGCAAATTAGCCCGCAGTGCAAAGCCGCCGAATACGAAGATCTGTCCGAGGAGAAAAGTCTCACCCTAGACCACATCGCTATCGATGATAGTAGGAGCCATCAAGCCTAACAGCGACGACACAGAGGAACTCTCAATGAAAGCACCAATGTCGGTGTCAAAACCGGCAGATCTCGGGTAGGGGGTCTCGAACTGTGCGTCTAGGCCGGATGGTAACAGGAGGCAAGGGACATGAAGTTTTACTCAGGTTTGGGCCCTCTTGATGGAGGTAAAACCCTATGTCCTGCTTGATTAATATTGAAGATATGGGTGTTACAAGAGTAGATCTACCACGAGATTAGAGAAGCTAAACCCTAGAAGCTAGCCTACGGTATGATTGTATGTTGTGATTCTTGTCCTACGGACTAAAACCCTTCGGTTTATATAGACACCGAAGAGGGTTAGGGTTACACAAGGTCGGTTACAAAGGAGGAGATATCCATATACGTATTGCCTAGCTTGCCTTCCACGCCAAGTAGAGTCCCATCCGGACACGAGACGAAGTCTTCAATCTTGTATCTTCATAGTCTAACAGTCCGACCAATGGAGATAATCTGGCTGTCCGGAGACCCCCTAATCCAGGACTCCCTTAGGGGCCTTTGTCTTCTGGTTCTCGTCTAGTCTTGCAGGCTTCTGTTCATCACAAAGATCTGCATGCCACCATGCAGGCGCTCCCGAGCCTTGGTCTTGACGTTTTTGATGGCGTCATAATTCTCAGGCTCAAAGGGGGCGGTCTCGATGGTGTTGGGAAAGTTGCCCCGGCAAGGCTCTTGCGGGGGCAGCGTAGGTTGTTCCCAGCAAGGCTCTTGCTGAGGGAAACCCATCTTTTCCCTTTGCTATTCGCGCCTCCGGCTTCAGCGCTGCTCGGGTAGTCTTGTATCTTCGCTTCCTCTGCCCCGCCAAGCGTGGTCGCAGGTGTGGCTACTACTGCCCATGCACAAGTAAAGGGGTATAGAAGGCCCCTACTTTTGTACACCGACAGGAGCCCCCGGGACTGGGCCACATATAAGCGTAGAGCATTGTTAGGCTACGCCCAGAACGGTGTGCGGGCACGCGTGGCAGGGTTTTAACTGCGGTAACTCCTCCTCCAGTTGTGCTTCCCCATGATCCATGTTGAATGCGTGACGTGGGGGTCCTGCATGGGGCGGTTGCAGCACGCTTGCGTCACATCTGTTGGAAATATGCCCTAGAGGCAATAATAAATTGGTTATTATTATATTTCCTTGTTCATGATAATCGTTTATTATCCATGCTAGAATTGTATTGATAGGAAACTTAGATACATGTGTGAATACATAGACAACACAATGTCCTAGTAAGCCTCCAGTTGACTAGCTCGTTGATCAATAGATGGTTATGGATTCCTGACCATGGACATTGGATGTCGTTGATAACGGGATCACATCATTAGGAGAATGATGTGATGGACAAGACCCAATCCTAAGCCTAACACAAGATCGTATAGTTCGTATGCTAAAGCTTTTCTAATGTCAAGTATCATTTCCTTAGACCGTGAGATTGTGCAACTCCCAGATACCGTAGGAGTGCTTTGGGTGTGCCAAACGTCACAACGTAACTGGGTGGCTATAAAGGTACACTACAGGTATCTCCGAAAGTGTCTGTTGGGTTGGCACGAATCGAGACTGGAATTTGTCACTCCGTGTAAACGGAGAGGTATCTCTGGGCCCACTCGGTAGGACATCATCATAATGTGCACAATGTGATCAAGGAGTTGATCACGGGATGATGTGTTACGGAACGAGTAAAGAGACTTGCCGGTAACGAGATTGAACAAGGTATCGGGATACCGACGATCGAATCTTGGGCAAGTATCGTACTGCTAGACAAAGGGAATTCCATACGGGATTGATTGAATCCTCGACATCGTGGTTCATCCGATGAGATCATCGTGGGACATGTGGGAGCCAACATGGGTATCTAGATCCTGCTGTTGGTTATTGACCAGAGAGTTATCTCGGTCATGTCTGCATGGTTCCCGAACCCGTAGGGTCTTCACACTTGAGGTTCGATGATGCTAGGGTTATAGGGAATAGATATACGTGGTTACCGAATGTTGTTCGGAGTCCCGGATGAGATCCCGGACGTCACGAGGAGTTCCGGAATGGTCCGAAGGTAAAGATTTATATATGGGAAGTCCTATTTTGGTCGCCGAAAAAGTTTCGGGTTTATCGGTAATGTACCGGGACCACCGGGAGGGTCCCGGTGGTCCACCAAGTGGGGCCACCAGCCCTGGAGGGCTGCATGGGCCAAGTGTGGGAGGGGACCAGCCCCTGGTGGGCTGGTGCGCCCCCCCACCAAGGCCCATGCACCTAAGGGGAAGAGGGGGCAAACCCCTAGGGCAGATGGGCCTTAAGGCCCATGCCTGGTGCGCCTCCCTCTCCCCCTCCACTTGGCCGCCACCCTAGATGGGATTGGGGCTGGCCGCCTCCCCTAGGGTGGAACCCTAGGTGGGGCGCACCCCTCCCTCTCCCCTATATATACTTGAGGACTTGGGGCTGCCAACAGATGAGTTCCTCTCCTTCTTGGCGCAGCCCTACCTCTCTCCCTCCTCGTCTCTTGCGGTGCTTGGCGAAGCCCTGCTGGAGTACCACGCTCCTCCACCACCACCACGCCATCGTGCTGCTGCTGGATGGAGTCTTCCCCAACCTCTCCTTCTCTCCTTGCTGGATCAAGGCATAGAAGACGTCACCGGGCTGTACGTGTGTTGAACACGGAGGTGCCGTTCGTTCGACACTACGATCATCGGTGATTTGGATCACGACGAGTACGACTCCATCAACCCCGTTCTCTTGAACGCTTCCACGTAGCGATCTACAAGGGTATGTAGATGCACTCTCCTTCCCTCGTTGGTAGACTTCTCCATAGATTGATCTTGGTGATGCGTAGAAAAATTTGAATTTCTGCTACGTTCCCCAATAGTGGCATCATGAGCTAGGTCTATGTGTAGTTTCTATGCACGAGTAGAACACAAAGTAGTTGTGGGCGTTGATTTTGTTCAATATGCTTACTGTTACTAGTCCAATCTTGATTCGGCGGCATTGTGGGATGAAGCGTCCCGGACCGACCTGACACGTACTCTTATGTGAGACTGGTTCCATCGACTGACATGCACTAGTTGCATAAGGTGGCTAGCGGGTGTCTGTCTCTCCCACTTTAGTCGGATCGATTCGATGAAAAGGGTCCTTATGAAGGGTAAATAGCAATTGGCATATCACGTTGTGGTTTTTGCAAAGGTAAGAAACGTTCTTGCTAGAAACCCATAGAAGCCACATAAAACATGCAAACAACAATTAGAGGACGTCTAACTTGTTTTTGCAGGGTATGCTACGTGATGTGATATGGCCAAGAAGAATGTGATGAATGATATGTGATGTATGAGATTGATCATGTTCTTGTAATAGGAATCACGACTTGCATGTCGATGAGTATGACAACCGGCGGGAGCCATAGGAGTTGTCTTTATTTATTTTATGACCTGCATGTCATTGAACAACGCCATGTAATTACTTTACTTTATTGCTAACCGGTATCCATAGTAGTAGAAGTAATAAGTTGGCGAGACAACTTCATGGAGACACAATGATGGAGATCATGATGATGGAGATCATGGTGTCATGCCGGTGACGATGATGATCATGGAGCCCCGAAGATGGAGATCAAAAGGAGCAATATGATATTGGCCATATCATGTCACTATTTGATTGCATGTGATGTTTATCATGTTTATACATCTTATTTGCTTAGAACGACGGTAGCTTAAATAAGATGATCCCTCACTAAAATTTCAAGAGAAGTGTTCTCCCTAACTGTGCACCGTTGCGAAATTTCGTCGTTTCGAAGCACCACGTGATGATCGGGTGTGATAGATTCTTACGTTCGAATACAATGGGTGTTGACGAGCCGAGCATGTACAGACATGGCCTCGGAACACATGCGAAACACTTAGGTTAACTTGATGAGCCTAGCATGTACAGACATGGCCTCGGAACACGGAGGACCGAAAGGTCGAACATGAGTCGTATAGAAGATGCGATCAACATGAGATGTTCACCGATGATGACTAGTCCGTCTCACGTGATAATAGGACACGGCCTAGTTGATTCGGATCATGTATCACTTAGATGACTAGAAGGATGTCTATCTGAGTGGGAGTTCATAAGATGAACTTAATTATCCTGAACATAGTCAAAAGGTCTTCGCAAATTATGTCTAGCTCGCGCTTCAGTTCTACTGTTTAGATATGTTCCTAGAGAAAAATTAGTTGAAAGTTGATAGTGGCATTTATGCAGACAATAGAAGGCTTATGTCCTTAATGCACCACTCAATGTGCTGAACCTCGAACATCGTCTGTGGATGTTGCGAACATCTGACATACATGTTTTGATGACTACATGATAGTTCAGTGCGTAATGCTAAATGGTTTAGAATTGAGGCACCAAAGACATTTTTGAAACATCGCAGAACATATGAGATGTTCCAAGGACTGAAATTGGGATTTCAGGCTCGTGCCCACGTCAAGAGGTATAAGACCTCCGACGATTTTCTTAACCTGCATAATAAGGGAGAAAAGCTCAATCTTGAGCTTGTGCTCAGATTGTCTGAGTACAACAATCGCTTGAATCGAGTGGGAGTTGATCTTCCAGATGAAATAGCGATGGTTCTCCAAAGTCACTGCCACCAAGCTACTAGAGCTTCGTGATGAACTGTAACATATCAAGGATAGATATGATCCTTGAGCTATTCGCGACACCGCGAAAAGTAGAAATCAAAAGGGAGCATCAATCATTGATGGTTAGTAAAAGCACTAGTTTCAAGAAGGGCAAGGGCAAGAAAGGGATACTTCATGGAACAACAAATCAGTTGCTGTTCTAGTGAAGAAACCCAAAGTTGAACCCAAGCCCGAGACTAAGTGCTTCTGTAATAAGGGGAACAGTCACTGAAGCAGAACCACCCTAGATACTTGGTAGATGAGAAGGCTGGCAAGGTCGACAGAAGTATATTGGATATGCATTATAATGTGTACTTTACTAGTACTCCTAGTAGCACCAGGGTATTAGATACCGGTTCGGTTGCTAAGTGTTAGTAACTCGAAACAAAAGGCTACAGAATAAACGGAGACTAGCTAAAAGGTGAGATGACGATATGTGTTGGAAGTATTTCCAAGGTTGATCAAATATCGTACGCTCCCTCTACCATCGAGATTGGTATTAAAACCTAAATAATTGTTATTTGGTGTTTGTGTTGAGCATAGACATGATAGGATTATGTCTATCGCGATACGGTTATTCATTTAAGGAGAATAATGGTTACTCTGTTTATTTGAATAATACCATCCCGATCGTAGTGATACACATTTTCATGCCAAAGGTATAAGATAGTAATGATAATACCACACAAATGTGGCACTGCAATTTGAGTCATATTGGTATAAAACACATGAAGAAGCTCCATGTTGATGGATCTTTGGACTCACTCATTTTTGAAAGGATTGAGACATGCGAACCATGTTTGTTGGTAGATATGCATGAAGAAACTCTATACAGATGGATCGTTTGGACTCACTTGATTTTGAATCACTTGAGACATGCAAATCATACCACATGGGCAAGATGACTGAAGGCCTCGTTTTCAGTAAAATGGAACAAGAAAGCAACTTGTGGATACATCTTGATGTGCCAGTCCAATGTGTGAGCATGTAGTATCATTATGTCATTCAAGTGATTTGAGTAGATACTGGCTTGATGAAACATAAGCTGGAAAGAGTAATTCAAGTGAAGTCATCGTCGTGACACAGTGGAAAAATGTCTAGGATCGAGAATGAATAAACTACGAGTTTGGCAAAATAAGGGAAATGTTTCACAACCAATACAGTAACCATAGTGTGAGGGTGTGTCGGTGTCAAAACCGGCGGATCTCGGGTAGGGGGTCCCGAACTGTGCGTCTAGGCCGGATGGTAACAGGAGGCAGGGAACACGATGTTTTACCCAGGTTCGGGCCCTCTTGATGGAGGTAAAACCCTACTCCTGCTTGATTAATATTGATGATATGGGTAGTACAAGAGTAGATCTACCACGAGATCAAGGAGGCTAAACCCTAGAAGCTAGCCTATGGTATGATTGTTGTGTATGGAGTTGATTGCCTACGGACTACAACCCTCCGGTTTATATAGACACCGGATAGGGTTAGGGTTACATAAAGTCGGTTACAATGGTAGGAGATCTTGAATATCCGCATCGCCAAGCTTGCCTTCCATGCCAAGGAAAGTCCCATCCGGACACGGGACGAAGTCTTCAATCTTGTATCTTCATAGTCCAGGAGTCCGGCCGAAGGTATAGTCCGGCTACCTGAACACCCCCTAATCCAGGACTCCCTCAGTAGCCCCCGAACCAGGCTTCAATGACGATGAGTCCGGCACGCAGATTGTTCGGCATTGCAAGGCGGGTTCCTCTCCAAATCTTGTGTACCTGTAGGAATAATGTCCGATTTTTGTAATGTAGTCCTCCTCGGCTTCCATGCCCAATAATGGCCGTCTTCCATGTGTTTAAACAAATGCGAAAAGCCGGGGCGTTTTTACATCCACACCCTAGCCGTATAAACGAGCCGCCTATTTAACGGGATGGGGATTTAGGTCCAAACCACATCTTCTCATTTCCGCGAGTTATCATCAGAGCGCTTCCAGCGAAGGTCCATTCCAACATGACCAGCCGTCGTAGCTCCTCCCCTCGCCCCTCCGGTCCCAAACCCGGGGACTGGGAGAGTTGCACCATCCCGCATAGCAAGTTAGCGTCACTTCAGGCCAAGGGATTCCTCCCTCAGGCATGCATGGTCCCGGTCCGAGCCGGTCTCGCCACCTATAATGGCGGAAAACAAGCGGAGAGCACCCCCAATCCTTCTAAAGGAGAGCGGGTGTGCCTCGTCCCCTATCTAATAAGGGGACTGGGATTTCCAATTCATCCATTTCTCCG
This sequence comes from Triticum aestivum, assembly GCF_018294505.1. Classification (NCBI taxonomy): domain Eukaryota; kingdom Viridiplantae; phylum Streptophyta; class Magnoliopsida; order Poales; family Poaceae; genus Triticum; species Triticum aestivum. The sequence continues at coordinate 549,192,270 of NC_057809.1, read as the reverse complement.
CGGGCTTCGGGAGTTCTACAGCCTCCAGCTGCACAATCTCACGCCCGCCTCCGTATTGCATATTGCGGGTTTCGTCGCCCTTTGCGAGCTATTTTTAGGCGTTGAGGCTCATTTCGCGCTGTGGAAGAGGTTATTCTGCCTGGTGCCCCGTTCTGAAAAGGGGTCTATATACCAAGTGGGCGGAGCCGAAGTATGGCGCATCGCCGGGACCGGATACCTATCCGGAACCCCAAAGAAGGCGTCCGAGGACTGGCCTTCGGAATGGTTTTACATAGATGACGTCCCTCTACCGGACCCTATCCGGGTCGGTCTCCCTGAGTTCAACAGTGCTCCATTGAAGAAACGCTTGAGCTGGCGTCCGCGGAGCTCTCAGAGAGAAAGCGACAGAGACGTCCTTTACCTGATGGGCCGGATAAGACTGTTGGCTCATTCCAGACTAACCATGATTGGAGTCATGGCCGCATGCATTATGCGGGGGGTGCAGCCGCTTCAATATAGAGGCCACCCCACGTGGGATTTCAACGGGGAGGATGACGCCACACGTTACGGTCGTAAGGGGCCGGCCTCAGTCGCCGCCTTAGTAAAGATCTTATCCTCTTTGTACAAGGGAGAAAAGGAGGAATTCCTCCGCGTCAATCCGCAGGCCGGATTCAGTATGTACGATCCTCCAAGTTGGGTAAGTGAACAATTGCGCTTGCCCGTTTGTTTTATACTCCCATGGTTAGATAGGTAGTCTAACGACTTCAATGCAGGAACTGCGACAGGAGGTAAAGGACATAAGCAGCCGCCCTCCGCAGCCCGAGGACCCAGAACGGTCCCTCAATCCGGACTCCGAAGAGGATCCGGACATATCGGTGGATCTTATAGACGGGGTGTTCCATCAGCTAAGCAAGGACAATACCTTGGTAGCCATCACGGCTGATTACCCAGGGTTAATTCCGGCCTCCCAGGTGACAGAAACCGGAGTTTCATTCCCTTGAGAGAGATTCCACTCTCACGTATTCCGGTGTTTCTGACGACAACCGTGTTTTGCAGGGGAGTTTTCCGAGGCAGGAGGCCGAACCTGCGGCAGCTAGCCAACGAGGGGCCGCAGGGCCCCGTGGGGAAAAAAGGAATGAAGTCCGGACTGAGATGCCGGCGCAAAGGTATAGGGCACCCTCTGTTTCCCTGGTGTTATTCTGTCAGGGCATATTTAACGTTCGTGCTATCTTCAGAACGAAGAGACCTCGCCGGACTACATCCAGAGAGGTTGCCAATCGCGCCTCCACCAGCCAGGCTCCAACGTCTGGCCAGGAAGCGGAGGCGAGCACAAGGCGCGCACCGGACGCTCCTCCGACAGAGGATGCGGACAGGCTGTCTGCCACAAATTCTGAAGTGGAGAGTGCCATGAACCACAGGCGTCGCCGGACAGTTCTACGCGACGCTTGTTTCTCCCAAGAGGCTTTAGATGCCTTTAATTCGGGAGATGCGTACCTCCGTGCCGCTCAAAATGGTTTAGCCAGAGCCACGGAGCAGTATGTAAAAGACATACGGGTAAGAAAATTTTGGTCAAATATATATATACCAGTAGCCCCCGAGACTTGAAGCAGTTAGAGCAACTGATTTAAGGATCATTTAATATGCAGGTTCTTACAGAGAAGAATACTGACTGTCCCAGGAGCTGGAAAAGTGCAAGGCCCAACTAGAGGCCGCACTAGCCGCAGCAGGGGAGCCCAAAGAGACCCCCTCAGGTAAGATACACTTCGAAAGATTAGTATTGTGCGGTGTGGGTGCAAATCTGACAAATCATATTGCAGATGGCGCCGGACTCGATCCGGACAAGCAACAACTCTTACGCCAGCTAAAGGCCGGTGAGAGTATGTTGACAAGGGTGAGGCGAGAGAAGAATGATCTTCAGGATGCCAACACCAAGCTGGACGTCGAACTTAAAGATGTTCGTGGCCAGCTGTCGGACTCCACGAAGGAGAATCAGCGGCTTCGACGCGGCATTTTTAGTAAGTGCTTGAACGAACTTTGAAAAAAGAGTTCGGCGAGGAAGTCGACTAACAGAGTAATGTCTGTAGGTATGCTCACAGGTCGTCCTGCAGAGGAGATGCCCGGTTCTACGGGTGACCTTCTTCCCGAACTCATGCAGCTGCACGAGCGAATTCGGCAGGCAATGCGAGCTGTTGCCCAAGCCTTATGGCCTGCCCACTCCATGCCCGAGGGCCTTGGAGAGCTTGCGGAGAAGCTGAAGGGAGCTCGGCGGCGCTTCCGGTTGTGGAAGATATCGGCCTGCCGACAAGGCGCTAGGGAGCCTGGGCCATGGTGAAGACCCGTTTTACGAAGTCTGACCCAAACCACATGGCCGAGGTCGGACCAGTGGGGCCTGACGGGAAGGAGATCCCTGTGAGCTTAGTATACGGCCAAGTAGAGTTGGCCGCAAAGTATTCCCAGCAGGACTGTAAATTAGACAGCCTGTTAGATGGTATAGAAGAGGAATACAATCAGTCAGAATGACTATGTAATTTTGAATTGACATGTGTAATGCCTTCTAGCCGGATTGTAGATCGTTTGTCGTTGCCGACCTTTTCGCTTCAACCTCGGGACCTGACGGTCCGGAGTGTGTCCGAATACCATAGCGGTTATATAAGAACCATGGTATGCGTGGAGACCAGGCGTAGGGGTCATTAGTGCTTTATCAGACAAGTGCCCAACTAGTTATGTTATATTACATGGTTAGTAAGAAACATCTTCCAGAGAGAATAGTTCCGTTAGGGGTTCCTTTCGCTGGGAGGCATGCCCTAAAGTGCATGTCCGGACTGCGTAAAAAGACGCAGAAAAAAAGCATCTGGGGGCGCATAAAATGAGTAAAAAGATCATCTTTTATCTCACCGACCGAATATTCCCTTAAGAACGCTAGCTTTCGGCTTCACCCAGTCTGAGGTACACATCCGGCTGACCCGGCAGTAACAATCGCAGAGGTGCTCCCTTTACCGCCTAGCCGAACAATCGGGAACGTAGGGGTAAGCACAGGAGCCAGGCAACCCAGCTTGGCCAAAACTTAAGTCATATCGATGCATATAATGGTGAAGAAAAAGGTACATGCGGAAGTTTGACGCATGTGTTGGGCGTGAAGCCCGTATAAATAAGCTTCTGTTAAAGAAGCCCCCAGGTTTAATGAGCGCGAGTGGCGCGTCACTAGATGAGCCTTTAAGGGCTATAAAAGAAAAGAGGGGAAGGAGAGAAATGTAAGACAGAAAAATGCAAAAAATGGACAGAGGAAGGAGACGAACACAGAGTCCGGCGCTAGGCATAGAATCTTCGGAGACGGGTGGCGTTCCACGGGTTCGGCTCGAGTCGGTTATCCGACGCATCTCGCAGGCGGTACGCCCCGCTAGTCAGGACTTGGTCGATTATGAATGGACCTTCCCACTTGGGCTTGAGTTTGTCCTTTTTCTTATCCGGCAGGCGTAGAACTAGTTCGCCAACATTGTAATTTTTGGCCCGTACTTCTCTGCTTTGATATCTTCGGGCCTGCTGTTGATAAAATGCGGAACGGGCTTTTGCCACGTCACGCTCCTCCTCCAGGGCGTCCAAGTTGTCCTGCCGATCGAGCTCGGCTTCTCTTTCTTCGTACATGCGCACTCTAGGTGAGTCATGAATTATGTCGCAGGGCAGAACTGCCTCTGCGCCGTACACCATAAAAAATGGTGTGTATCCGGTGGTGCGATTTGGCATGGTCCGCAGCCCCCATAGCACGGAGTCGAGCTCCTCTACCCAGTGCGTGTTAGATTCCTTGAGGGACCGCACCAGTCTGGGTTTAATGCCGCTCATGATAAGACCATTTGCACGTTCGACCTGGCCGTTGGTTTGTGGGTGATAGACGGAAGCATAATCGAGCTTGATGCCCATGTTTTTGCACCAGAGTTTTACCTCGTCGGCGGTAAAGTTTGTACCGTTATCGGTTATGATGCTGTGGGGGACGCCATAACGGTGTACAACCCCGGATATGAAGTCTATCACAGGTCCGGATTCGGCCGTTTTAACAGGCTTGGCTTCTATCCATTTGGTGAATTTATCCACCATGACCAGTAAGTATTTTTTCCTATCGGTCCCACCTTTAAGGGGTCCGACCATGTCAAGCCCCCAGACCGCAAAAGGCCAGGTGATGGGTATAGTTTGGAGTGCGGTGGGTGGCATATGGCTTTGGTTGGCAAAAAGTTGGCAACCAGCGCATCGTTGGACTAGGTCCTGAGCGTCTGCCCGGGCCGTCGGCCAATAAAAGCCTGTACGGAAAGCCTTGCTAACAAGGGACCGAGCAGCGGCGTGGTGACCATCGAGTCCGGCATGAATTTCAGCCAGAAGGTTTCGCCCTTCCTCTTCGGAGATGCACCTTTGAAGGACTCTGGTAGCGCTTTTCTTATAAAGCTCTCCCTCATGGACTCTGTAGGCTTTAGATCGCTGCACTATGCAGCGGGCCTCGTCTTGGTCCTCCGAGAGTTCCTGCCTAGTAAGGTAGGCTAGGAATGGTTCTGTCCACGGGGCGGTGACCGCCATTATTACGTGGGCTGAAGATGTAATTTCATTGGCAGAGCCTCCAATTGTGTCCGATTGTTCGGCGTCGAGTGGTGCGACTGGGTCCGGGATGTTATTTGCGGGTTCCCCCTCCCATGCTACGGATGGCTTGAACAATCTTTCCAAAAAGATGTTGGGGGGGGGACTGCATCGCGTCTTGCTCCGATGCGTGCCAGGACGTCCGCTGCTTGATTGTTTTCTCGGGCTATATGGTGAAACTCCAGCCCTTCGAACCGAGCTGACATTTTTAGGACGGCGTTGCGGTAAGCTGCCATTTTTGGGTCCTTGGCGTCGAAGTCTCCATTTATTTGGGATATCGCGAGGTTTGAATCCCCGCGTACCTCTAGGCGCTGGATACCCATGGATACTGCTATCCGGAGGCCATGTAGGAGGGCCTCATATTCGGCTGCATTGTTGGAATCCATGTACATGATCTGGAGCACATATTGGACTGTGTCTCCTGTGGGGGACGTCAGGACGACGCCAGCCCCCAGTCCGGCCAACATTTTGGAGCCGTCAAAATGCATAATCCAGTTTGAATATGTGCCGTACTCTTTAGGGAGCTCGGCCTCCGTCCATTCTGCGACGAAGTCGGCCAAAACTTGCGATTTAATAGCTCGCCGTGGCTTATAGGTTATATCGAACGGGAGAAGCTCGATGGCCCATTTTGCAATCCGGCCCGTTGCGTCGCGGTTGTTGATAATATCGTTGAGTGGTACTTCCGAGGCTACTGTTATGGAACACTCTTGAAAGTAGTGTCGTAGCTTCCGGGATGCCATGAATACCGCATATGCAATCTTTTGATAATGCGGGTACCGTGATTTGCATGGAGTGAGGACAGTGGATACGTAGTAGACCGGCCTTTGAAGGGGGAATTTGTGTCCATCCGTTTCCCGCTCGACAACGAGCACTGCGCTGGAAACTTGATGTGTTGCTGCAATGTACAATAACATTGGTTCGCCGGTGTTCGGCGCGGCCAGGACTGGGTTTGTTGCCAATATGGCTTTTATTTCATCAAGTCCGGCCGTGGCGGCCTCCGTCCACTCGAAGTGTTCGGTGCACCGAAGGAGGCGATAGAGGGGTAGTGCCTTTTCTCCCAAGCGGGAGATGAAGCGGCTTAAAGGCCGCCACGCATCCGGTTAATTTTTGTATTTGTTTGAGGTCCTTTGGGACATCCAATTGTGACAAAGCTCGGATCTTGGCTGGGTTTGCTTCAATTCCTCTACCGGATACAATGAAGCCCAAGAGCTTTCCGGCTGGAACGCCGAAGACGCATTTTTCTGGGTTGAGCTTGATGTCATATTGTCGGAGGTTATCGAATGTAAGCCTCAAGTCGTTTACTAGGGATTCGACATGTCTTGATTTGACGACCACATCATCCACATACGCCTCCACTGTTTTGCCGATCTGGTTTGCCAGACATGTCTGGATCATGCGCTGATATGTTGCACCGGCGTTTTTCAGCCCGAAGGGCATTGTGTTGAAGCAGAATGGGCCGTATGGTGTGATGAATGCTGTTGCAGCTTGGTCTGATTCTGCCATCTTGATTTGATGGTAACCGGAGTATGCGTCGAGGAAACACAACGAATCGTGTCCTGCGGTGGCATCGATAATTTGATCGATACGGGGGAGGGGGAAGGGATCCTTTGGGCAAGCCTTGTTAAGGTCTTTAAAATCGACACACAGGCGCCAGGATTTGTCCTTCTTTGGTACCATCACCAGGTTTGCTAGCCAGTCCGGATGTTTTATGTCTCTAATGAATCCGGCCTCCAATAGCTTGGCTAGCTCCTCTCCCATAGCCTGTCTCTTGGGTTCGGAAAAACGCCGAAGGGCTTGTTTGACAGGTTTGAATCCTTTTAGGATATTTAAGCTGTGTTTGGCCAGCCTGCGTGGGATCCCTGGCATGTCTGAAGGGTGCCAGGCGAAAATGTCCCATTTCTCTTGTAGGAACTCTCGCAGTGCGGCGTCTACATCAGGATTTAGTCGTGCCCCGATGGAAGCTGTTTTATTAGGGTCCGTTGGATGGACCTAGAGTTTGACTATTTCGTCAGCTGGCTTGAAGGATGTGGATTTGGATCTCTTGTCGAGTATCACATCATCCCTGTTAACTGTGGAGCGCAGCGCAGTCAGTTCCTCGGCCGCTAAGGCTTCGGATAGTGCCTCAAGGGCTAATGCGACCGTCTTGTTTTTGGTGCAGAGTGCTATGTCCGGATCACTAGCTAGAGTGATAATTCCATTTGGCCCGGGCATCTTAAGCTTCATGTACCCGTAATGGGGTATTGCTTGGAAGATTGTGAATGCTTCCCGCCCTAGTAAAGCGTGATGTCCGCTCTTAAACGGGGCCACCTGAAACATGACTTCTTCAGACCTGTAATTATCCGGCGTGCCGAACACCACATCTAGTGCGATTTTTCCTTTGCAGCGCGCTTCCCGACTGGGGATTATTCCTCTAAAGGTTGTGCTACTTCGCTCGATGCGGTTCTAGTCCATTTCCATTTTTTGAAGGGTTTCCTCATAAATGAGGTTCAGTCCACTGCCTCCATCCATGAGCACCTTGGTGAGGCGAAAGCCGTCCACTATGGGACTGAGGACCAATGCGGCTGGTGCTCGGGCTGTTCGGAATCTAGGTTCATCACTTGCATTGAAGGTAATGGCAGTGTCGCTCCATGGATTTATTGTTGCAACTTGATAGACTTCGGCGAGGCTGCGGAGTGTTCTTTTTCGCATATTGTTTGATGCGAAAGTCTTGAAGACTGTCAAAACGGTACTGGTGTCCTCGGGCTGGCTTTCTGCGGCCTCCGGGATTAAGAGGTCCTAGCCGATTTTGGCCACCTGCCGGAGTATCCAACATGCTCTAAGGCTGTGAGTTGGTGTGGCGTCCTCTGTACTGTGAATTCTACAGGGTCCATCAAGCCACCTTTCCAGTACGGTTCCATGCCCTGTAGAGGGTTTTGGCTTTTTGGTGTTTATCCCGGGTGTCCTATGATGATGCACCCTCTTAGTTCGGACGAGATTACTATTCAAGGCCGGATTGTCCCAAAATTTTATTTCGGTTTTCCAGGCGCTTTCCATCGCACAGTATTTTTGTACTATGGACGCCAAGTCAGCGAAGCGTGTAATATCACAATGACTTACGGCGTTAAGGATTCCCTCGTCCGTGCAATTACTGCAAAAAACAGAGATTGCGTCTCCCTCGCGGCAATCCTTTATCCTGTTCATAACCAGGAGGAATCTGGCCCAGTAATGATGTACTGTTTCCTCGGGCCTCTGCCTGATTTGGGAGAGATCGCTTATGTTCGGGTGGGCGGGTGTCATTGAATCTGAAACCTCGCCCAATCCAAGATTCGGAGGCCGAAGAGTTTCCGAACTCTGAAGTTCGGATTCTTGGAGGTTGTCCAACGAATCTAGCTCGTTGCCTGATCCTAAGCTCAGGTCTTGAGTTACATCCTCCTCTCCGCGGGTATCCGGCTTGGAGGAGTCGGGAATTCGGACGTAGCTAGTCCTTAAAATAGATGAAGGGTCGCCGCACTGCGCCTCTACCACGGCAACGTGGTGGGTGACTTGGGGAGAGTTAATTTCTCTTAGGTCGGGTTTAAGCCCAACCTGGTCGTAATCCGTAGCGACCCCCAGGGTGGCGATGCGGTCCAAGAGCTCGTTTACGGAAGAGAGTTCCATTGGATCTAGCTGCTCGACGAGCTCCGAGCTGACGTGTAGGTTGCTTTTGATGACCCGAGAGGTCACCGTCGGCGCAACAGCCGAACAGGCGGTCATGAGGAGACCACCTAGCCGGAGGGTTTGGCCGACAGCCAAGGCTTCCTTAGCAACGGCGTCGTCTTTAAAGACAGGAGGAGGCATCCTTCCTGATTGTGACGGCACAGAGGACTCTCAATGAAAGCACCAATGTCGGTGTCAAAACCGGCGGATCTCGGGTAGGGTGTCCCGAACTGTGCGTCTAGGCTGGATGGTAACAGGAGACAGGGGACACTTTGTTTTACCCAGGTTCGGGCCCTCTCGATGGAGGTAATACCCTACTCCTACTTGATTAATATTGATGATATGAGTAGTACAAGAGTAGATCTACCACGAGATCAAGGAGGCTAAACCCTAGAAGTTAGCCTATGCTATGATTGTTGTGTATGGAGTTGATTGCCTACGGACTACAACCCTCCGGTTTATATAGACACCGGATAGGGTTAGGGTTACATAAAGTCGGTTACAATGGTAGGAGATCTTGAATATCCGCATCGCCAAGCTTGCCTTCCACGCCAAGGAAAGTCCCATCCGGACACGGGACGAAGTCTTCAATCTTGTATCTTCATAGTCCAGGTGTCCGGCCGAAGGTATAGTCCGGCTACCCGAACACCCCCTAATCCAGGACTCCCTCAGTGTGTCCGAACATCATAACTACACCCTATTGGATATGATGCATACCATGATGTCTCTTATCGAATTACCACGATAGTTTATGGGTTAGGCATTAGAGACAACCACATTCACTTTAAATAGGGCACCACTTAATTCCGATGAGATGACACCGTATGAACTATGGTTTAGAGAAACCTAAGCTGTCATTTCTTAAAAGTTTGGGGCTGCGACGCTTATGTGAAAAAGTTTCAGGCTGATAAGCTCAAACCCAAAGCGGATAAATGCATCTTCATAGGACACTAAAACAGTTGGATATACCTCCTGTCTCAGATCCGAAAGAAATAAGGGATTGTTTCTAGAATCGGGTCCTTTCTCGAGGAAAAGTTTCTCTCGAAAGAATTGAGTGGGAGGATGGTGGAGACTTGATGAGGTTATTGAACCGTCTCTTCAACTAGTGTGTGGCAGGGCACAGGGAGTTGTTCCTGTGGAACCTACACCAATTGAAGTGGAAGCTTATGATAGTGATAATGAAACTTCAGATCAAGTCACTACCAAACCTTGTGGGATGACAAGGATGCGTACTACTTCAGAGTGGTACGTAATCCTGTCTTGGAAGTCATGTTGCTAGACAACAATGAACCTACGAGCTATGGAGAAGCGATGGTGGGCCTGGATTCCAAAATGGCTCGAGGCCATATAATCCGAGAGAGGATCCATATATGAAAACAAAGTGTAGACTTTGGAAGAACTACTTGATGGTCGTAAGGCTGTTAGGTACTTATGGATTTTAAAAGGAAGACGGACAATGATGGTAAGTATCACCATTAAGAAAGCTTGACTTGTCGTTAAGATGTTTTTTCCGACAAGTTCAACGAGTTGACTACGATGAGAATTTCTCACTCGTAGCGATGCTTAAGTCCGTCGGAATCATGTTAGCATTAGCTGTATTTTTCGATTATGAAATCTTACAGATGGATGTCAAAACAAGTTTTCTTACCAAGTTTTCGTAAGAAAAGTTGTATGTGATACAATAGAAGGTTTTGTCAATCCTGAAAGATGCTAACAAGTATGCAAAGCTCCAGCAATCCTTTTAAGGACTGGAGTAAGCATCTCGGAGTTGGAATGTATGCTTTGATGAGATGATCAAAGATTTTGGGTGTATGCAAAGTTTATAAGAAACTTGTATTTCCAAAGAAGTGAGTGGGAGCACTATAGAATTTCTGATGAATATATGTTGTTGACATATTGTTGATCAGAAATGACGTAGAATTTCTGGAAAGCATGCAGAGTTATTTGAAAAGTGTTTTTCAATGGAAAACCTGGATTAAGCTACTTGAACGTTGAGCATCAAGATCTATGAGGATAGATCAAAACGCTTAATGGTACTTTCAAATGAGCACATACCTTGACATGATCTTGAAGGTGTTCAAGATGGATCAGTCAAAGAAGAAGTTCTTGCCTGAGTTGTAAGGTATGAAGTTAAGACTTAAAGCTCGACCACAGCAGAAGAAAGAGGAAGGACGAAGGTCGTCCCCTATGCTTTTGTCATAGGCTCCATACGGTATGCCATGCTGAGTACCACACCTGATGTGTGCCTTGCCACATATTTGGCAACAGGGTACAAAGGTGATCTAGGAGTAGATCACCAGATAGTGGTCTAAATTATCCTTAGAGGAATAAGGATATGTTTCTCGGTTATGGAGGTGATAAAGAGTTCGACGTAAAGAGTTACGTCGATGCAAGCTTAACACCTATCCGGATAGCTCTGAGTAGAGATACCGGATACGTATAATGGAGCAACTATTTAGAATAGCTCCAAGTAGAACAGTTATTTGAAATGGCTCCAAATGTAGTGTAGTAGTTGCATCTACAAAATGACATAGAAATTTGCGAAGTACATATAGATCTGAATGCTGCAGACCCGTTGACTGAAACCTCTCTCACAAGCCTAACATGATCAAACCCAGAACTCTTGGGTGTTAGTCACATGGGGATGTGACCTTGAGTGTTAATCACATATCGATGTGAACTGGATTATTGACTCTAGTGCAAGTGGGAGACTGTTGGAAATATGCCCTAGAGGCAATAATAAATTGGTTATTATTATATTTCCTTGTTCATGATAATCATTTATTATCCATGCTAGAATTGTATTGATAGGAAACTCAGATACATGTGTGGATACATAGACAACACAATGTCCCTAGTAAGCCTCTAGTTGACTAGCTCGTTGATCAATAGATGGTTACGGTTTCCTGACCATGGACATTGGATGTCGTTGATAACGGGATCACATCATTAGGAGAATGATGTGATGGACAAGACCCAATCCTAAGCCTGGCACAAGATCGTATAGTTCGTATGCTAAAGCTTTTCTAATGTCAAGTATCATTTCCTTAGACCGTGAGATTGTGCAACTCCCGGATACCGTAGGAGTGCTTTGGGTGTGCCAAACGTCACAACGTAACTGGGTGGCTATAAAGGTACACTACAGGTATCTCCGAAAGTGTCTGTTGGGTTGGCACGAATCGAGACTGGGATTTGTCACTCCGTGTAAACGGAGAGGTATCTCTGGGCCCACTCGGTAGGACATCATCATAATGTGCACAATGTGATCAAGGAGTTGATCACGGGATGATGTGTTACGGAACGAGTAAAGAGACTTGCCGGTAACGAGATTGAACAAGGTATCGGGATACCGACGATTGAATCTCGGGCAAGTATCGTACCGCTAGACAAAGGGAATTGCATACGGGATTGATTGAATCCTCCACATCGTGGTTCATCCGATGAGATCATCGTGGGACATGTGGGAGGCAACATGGGTATCCAGATCCCGCTGTTGGTTATTGACCAGAGAGTTATCTCGGTCATGTCTGCATGGTTCCCGAACCCGTAGGGTCTTCACACTTAAGGTTCGATGATGCTAGGGTTATAGGGAATAGATATACGTGGTTACCGAATGTTGTTCAGAGTCCCAGATGAGATCCCGGACGTCACGAGGAGTTTCGGAATGGTCCGGAGGTAAAGATTTATATATGGGAAGTCCTGTTTTGGTCGCCGGAAAAGTTTCGGGTTTATCGGTAATGTACTGGGACCACCGGGAGGGTCCCGGTGGTCCACCAAGTGGGGCCACCAGCCCTGGAGGGCTGCATGGGCCAAGTGTGGGAGGGGACCAGCCCCTGGTGGGCTGGTGCGCCCCCCCCCCCACCAAGGCCCATGTGCCTAAGGGGAAGAGGGGGCAAACCCTAAGGGCAGATGGGCCTTAAGGCCCATGCTTGGTGCGCCTCCCTCTCCCCCTCCACTTGGCCGCCACCCTAGATGGGATTGGGGCTGACCGCCGCCCCTAGGGTGGAACCCTAGGTGGGGTGCACCCCTCCCTCTCCCCTATATATACTTGAGGACTTGGGGCTGCCAACAGATGAGTTCCTCTCCTTCTTGGCGCAGCCCTACCCCTCTCCCTCCTCGTCTCTTGTGGTGCTTGGCGAAGCCCTGCTGGAGTACCACGCTCCTCCACCACCACCACGCCATCGTGCTACTGCTGGATGGAGTCTTCCCCAACCTCTCCTTCTCCCCTTGCTGGATCAAGGCGTAGGAGACGTCACCGGGCTGTACGTGTGTTGAACACGGAGCTGCCGTCCGTTGGGCACTAGGATCATCGGTGATTTGGATCACGACGAGTACGACTCCATCAACCCCGTTCTCTTTAATGCTTCCGCGTAGCGATCTACAAGGGTATGTAGATGCACTCTCCTTCCCTCGTTGGTAGACTTCTCCATAGATTGATCTTGGTGATGCGTAGAAAATTTTGAATTTCTGCTATGTTCCCCAACAACATCATGGTGAATAGTAAATAGGCAGCCCGCATCTTCCCCATAATAAGGAGGAAGCCGCAGGGGCACGGCTCATTTACTAAGTGGACTCGGGTCACGGCCTTTCAGGCGCCCGCACCCCACGACCACGGGGTGGAAAACGGTCGCCTCACTCGTCTCCTCGATTCTGGCTCGCTCGCCATGTGTCCTTCATACCTCGGGAAGGGTAGCTGATGGGCATGGAGGGCACGTGCCTTAACGCCGAGGCGGGAAGCCTGGTCATCGCTAATTGGAGCAGCGGGTCAGTCCAGATTCCCCGTGCCTCTGGCGACCGGATTGGTCTTGTGGTGCAGCTGCCCTTAGATTGGGGGGGGGGGGCGAGCCCCGGCCCCACCCCCTATAAGAATGGGAGAAAAATGGCATCCTTCAACATTCATCTCCTTCTAGCCTGACTCCTTCCTTCCCTTTGCCATGGCGAGAGGTCACGCCGGCGCTTCAATGGCAGCGACGAGGGCCTCTACTCGACAGCGCCCCGCCCTCCCCAGGAGCTCATGGTAGCGGGGCCTGCTGTGAGAGGAAGAGGGAGGGGCGTGGCCGAGGCCGCTGTGGCACTCGAGGGAGAGGAGGACGGGGCGGCGCACTGGCCGCGCCTTCGCCAGCGGCCCCTCCCCTAATGGAGGGCCACGTTGGAGACCAACCCCGTGAGTTCTTCATCAGGCTTTATAAGCCAGTGCATGGTCACCTTCGCCTTCCCACTCCATTCGCTCGGGAGGTGGAGGTCGACCCGCCACAGGCCTTGAGGCTGCATATGAGGGGCTGCGGGAATGGCAGCATGCAGGTCGACGTCGACTTCCCTGCCCCTCATGTCATGTATCTCCGCCGCGGGTGGAAAACCTTCGCCCATGCCCATAGCCTGTCGGAGGGGCTCGTCCTCCACTTCAAATTGATGGAGAACGGTCTGCTCTCCGTCAAGGTTTTTGGGCACATGGGAACTCGCCTAAGGTGTTGCGCAAAGAGCTCCACCGACAACGAAACCTCCTCCTCGGGCGAGAGTGATGAGGAGGACAGCGACAACGACGATGAGGGCATCAAGCGGGAGGACTCCGATTCTGACTTCGGCTGACCGCATCGCCCTCCTCCCTTGGACACACGCATTGCTGAGGGTCTTCCTCATTAAGCTCTCCATCGGCGCGTTCCCCGTCGCCTCCTCTTTGCTTTCACCTGCCTCACCTGGGAGGAAAGGAGCAAGAACAGAGATCATGGGGCACTTATCTTTCTTTTAAATTTTAGGCTCTTGCCAAATCTTAATTTCTAGACAATGTAATCTCTCGAACCCATGCTTGTGTCATGTAACCTTCGTACTTATATCAGCATGTTAATGAAAAATACTAGCCTTGCCGGGAACCCACGCACGCGTACGTTCGTGCAGAGGAGAAACGCCTCCTTAATGTAAACAAGCGAGTCCTCCCGACAAGCTGCCCTGCCAATACCCTCTGTGCCTACCGGAGAATCACATCTATTGGGTTATAGACAAAGGGTCCATCCCCCCGTCCACCTCCCTTTAGCAAGGGCTACTACAAGCACTCTGACCGAAGCAACGTTCGGTGTCGGGAATGGGACCACCCGAGTTTTTTTAAAGGAGAGTGGCGAGGTTTTCCAATGCACAAGTCACAGGTTACGGATACGAATGGGCAAGAGGTAAACTTTATCTATTTGGTTTGCCGAACGGTCTTCTCAGCTTCTCACTGGAGCCGGGTCCTTGGCGGGATTGTGTGTCCTTGCCGTAGCTGGAAAGAAGAGAGGGCTAGAGCATGGAACCTTGGCAGTCCATGGATATTTGTTGGAATCAAAAAGCAGTACAATACCCTGGACAAGCATGCATATACGTATATACATAAACATGGAAATGAACAGGAAACTATACATGCTTAGGGATTCCTTTCCCTGACTGCACACAAGGTCCGTGCTTGGCTCTGTATATTGGGTTACATGCCTTGCCGACAAGGCTAGTACAAAATGGGGGTTGTTGGGGCTCTCGGCAACCGCGCCTTAGGGGTAAAACTTGCAAAGATGTTAGATATTCCATGAATTGCTCACTGGAATGCCATCTTCGGTCTCCAGGCGGACTACGCCAGGCCTGGTGACTCGTATTACTCGATAAGGGCCTTCCCACTTCGGTGTCAACTTGTTTGAATTCTTGGTAGATTGAATTCGCCGAAGAACAAGGTCGGCTTCCTCAAGGCTTCGGGCGTGAACCTTGCGGCTATGGTAGTGACGCAAGGCTTGCTGGTAGCGAGCGGCTCGCACAGCAGCCTTAAGACGATCTTCCTCAAGGAGCGTCGCGTCATCTTGATGCAACTACTCTTGCTCAAGCTCATCATAAGCGAGCACTCAAGGTGACCCGTATATGAGTTTCGTGGGGAGAACTGCTTCTGCCCTGTATACCAGGGCAAAGGGCATCTGGCCAGTGGCTTGATTTGGTGTTGTCCTGATTGACCAAAGAACCATCGGCAACTCATCAATCCAGCGCCTTCCGCACTTGCGCAGCTTGTCAAAAGTTCTGGTCTTGAGGCCTCGCAGCACTTCTGCATTTTCCCTCTCAGCCTGGCCGTTAATTCTCGGATGAGCAACAGAAGCAAAACAGACCTTGCCACTGAGGTCTTGAATGTACTGCATGAAGGTGCGGCTTGTGAATTGCGTGCCATTGACGGTAATGACTCTGTTCGGCACACCAAATGGCATACTAGTCCCTTGAAGAACTTGATGGCTGACTGTGTTGTCACCTTCCTCACCGGTTCCACTTTTGGCCACTTTATGAACTTGTCGATTGCAACGTACAAGTACTCAAAGCCCCCGATAGCACGAGGAAAGGGGCCCAGTATGTCGAGCCCCTAGACCAAAAATGGCCAGGAAAGAGGGATTGTTTGAAGGGCTTGGGCTGTCTGGTGGGGCTTGTTTGAATGTAACTGGAACACTTCACACTTGGTTACTAGTGCAGTCGCAACCTGGAGAGCGGTGGGCCAGAAGAAACCTTGCCAGAACACTTTGCTGGGAAGGGCTCTCGACCCTATGTGGGAGCCACACATGCCTCCATGTATCTCTGCCAACAGCTCCAGTCCATCCTCCCGAGAAATGCACTTTGATTTCATGTCGTTCGGCCTCCTTCTATATAGGACTTCATCCACAAACCGGTACATGCTGGATCGATGGGCTACTTTTTTCGCTTCTTCCTATTCCTCAGGGAGTTCTCCTGTTTGGAGGAAACGGACGGTGCGCTGCACCCATGCCAGAGCCTCGGGCTCGACGACAAGGACTAAAGGCTCATCTATGGCCGCAGGGGAAGCTGCCTCTACAGCCAGGGCTTGAGGCCCCGCCGGAGGTTGCCGCTCCCCGGTGAGTCCGGGGCACCCGGCAATGTCCTTGCCAGTGGCCCCTCAGAGCTCAGCCGGAAAGTACTTGCCGGGGCCCGCCTTCCTTCGTTTGTTCTGTCCTGCTGATGGCTCAACGGATGGCTGGGTTAATTGAAGCACAAAGGTACCTGGTTCCACAGACAACTTCAGGGCAGTGTGCTTTGACAGGTCATCGGCAATGGTGTTTTCTGCTCGGGGAACATGCTCTGCTTGTAGACCGTCAAATGCTCCTCCAACTTCCTCACCTCATCCACATAGGCCTCCATCAGCGGGCTCTGGTAATCCTTGTTGACTTGCTTGACGACAAGCTGCGAATCACCTCTGATGATGAGCTTTCTGATCCCGAGGTCTGCCGCGATCCTGAGACCGACGAGCAATCCCTCGTACTCCATCGTATTATTCGTTCATTCTTCCTGGGGAAAGTGCATCTGGACTACGTACTTGAGGCGCTCTCCGGTGGGTGCAACGAGTAATACGCTAGCACCAGCACCTTGCAGCGAGAAGGCTCCATCGAAGTACATGATCCAATCACGGCTCGTCTCCTTGCTAGGAATGGTAGTCTCTTGAATCTCTTCGTCGGGCGTTGATGTCCATTCTGCTATGAACTCTGCTAAATCTCGGCTCTTGATTGTCGAAGTACTCTCAAACTTGAGGCCAAAGCTCGACAGTTCCAAAGCCCATTCCACAATCCTCCCAGTTGCATCCGGGTTGTGCAAGATTCGTTGCAAAGGGAGGGGGTGATGATGGTGATCTCGTGTGCTTGGAAATAGTGACGCAGCTTTCTCGAGGCCATAAGGAGGCCAAAAAGCAGCTTCTGCATACTAGAATACCTTGATATATCCCCCTGCAAGAGGGAGCTGGCAAAATAAACCGGGTGCTGTGATAACCCACAAGTATAGGGGATCGCAACAGTTTTTGAGGGTAGAGTATTCAACCCAAATTTATTGATTCGACACAAGGGGCACCAAAGAATATTCTCAAGTATTAGCAGCCGAGTTGTCAATTCAACCACACCTAGAAAACTGAATATGTGCAGCAAAGTATTTAGTAGCAAAGTAATATGATAGTAGTGGTAACGGTAGCAAAAGTAACAGTATTGGTTGTGTAGTGATTGTAACAGTAGCAACGGAAAAGTAAATAAGCAAAGAACAATATGTGAAAAGCTAGTAGGCAATGGATCAGTGATGGATAATTATGTCGGATGTGATTCCTCATGCAACAGTTATAACATGGGGTGACACAGAACTAGCTCCAGTTCATCAATGTAATGTAGGCATGTATTCCGAATATAGTCATACGTGCTTATGGAAAAGAACTCGCATGGCATCTTTTGTCCTACCCTCCCGTGGCAGCAGGGTCCCATTGGAAACTAAGGGATATTAAGGCCTCCTTTTAATAGAGTACCGGACCAAAGCATTAACACTTAGTGAATACATGAACTCCTCAAACTACGGTCATCACTGGTAAGTATCTCGATTATGCAGACTAAGGCATAGCCTAGTGGTGGGAAGGGGCTGATGCCTTCCCACCCACCCAAGTTCAAGGCACAGTACTTGAAATTTGGGTTTGTTGCACCAATTATACTATAGGGGGTTCCCTTACAGTCTTTCTATCAAAAAAGTATCCCAATTATTGTCACTTCGGGGTTAACGGATCATAACACATAGTAGATGACTATTGACTTGCAAGACAGGATGAAGAACTCGCATATATTCATGAAAACATAATAGGTTCAGATCTGAAATCATGGCACTCGGGCCCTAGTGACAAGCATTAAGCATAGCAAAGTCATAGCAACATCAATCTCAGAACATAATGGATACTAGGGATCAAACCCTAATAAAACTAACTCGATTACATGATAAATCTCATCCAACCCATCACCGTCCAGCAAGCCTATGATGGAATTACTCACGCACGGCGGTGAGCATCATGAAATTGGTGATGGAGGAAGGTTGATGATGACGATGGTGATGGATTCCCCTCTCCGGAGCCCCGAACGGACTCCAGATCAGCCCTCCCGAGAGAGATTAGGGCTTGGCGGCGGCTCCATATCGTAAAACACGATGAATCCTTCTCTCTGATTTTTTTCTCCCCGGACGTGAATATATAGAGTTGGATTTGAGGTCGGTGGAGCACCAGGGGGCCCACGAGGCAGGGGGCGCGCCCAGGGAGGTAGGCACGCCCCACCCTCGTGGACAGGGTGTGGGCCCTTGGCCTTGATTCTTTTGCTAGTATTTTTTATATATTCCAAAAATATTCTCCATTGATTTTCAGGTCATTCCGAGAACTTTTATTTCTACACAAAAATAACACCATGGCAACTATGCTGAAAACAGCCTCATTCCGGGTTAGTTCCATTCAAATCATGCAAGTTAGAGTCCAAAATAAGGGCAAAAGTGTTTGGAAAAGTAGATACATTGGAGACATATCATGCTGCGCCACCTTCTTCTTCTGTTCAACTTCGCCCATCTGCACAGACTTTGTCTTGCCGGGACCGGGCCTTGCCGGGGTCCCGCCTTGCCGGCGCCAGGCCCTATCAGGGAGGGCCCCCGCCTAACATCCGATGGCTCCGCTGCTGCTACCGCTTCTTCCTCAATTTCCCCCTGTGCCACCAGCGCGACACTGACCACTTGATTTGTTGCTGCTGAGTATAGCAACAATGGCTCTTGTGGTTTAGGCGTGACTAGTATTGGCGTGGAGGAGAGGTACCTCTTCAAGTCCTGCAGCACCGCCTCTGCCTCCGGAGTCCATTTCACTGGACCCGGCTTTTTCAGAACTTTGAAAAAGGGGAGGGCGCGCTCAGCAGACTTCGAGATGAACCTACTTAGGTCGGCAACGCAGCCGGCAAGCCTACGAACGTCTTTGACCCGTCTTGGGGCCTCAATCTGCTCAATTGCTTTGATCTTGTCGGGATTTGCTTCGATTCCGCGTTGAGACCCAAAGAACCCAAGAAGCTTGTCGGATGGGACAGCGAACACGCACTTCTCTAGGTTGAGCTTGAGGTTGATCTTGCGCAGATTTGTAAATGTTTCTTCCAGATCTTGCACGAGTGTGGCCTTGTCCTTAGTTTTGACCACTATATCATCCATATAAGCTTCCATGTTCCTATGCAGCTGGGGCTCAAACCCAATTTGGACCGCTCGGGCAAACATTGAACCAGCGCTCTTCAACCCGAAAGGCATTTGTACAAAATAGTATGTACCACATGGGGTGATGAACGCGGTCTTTTCTTCATCTTACTTCATCATGAAAATCTGGTGGTATCCTGAATAGGCGTCGAGGAACGACAGCAGGTCACACCCGGTAGTGGAGTCCACAATCTGGTTGATGTGTGGTAGAGGGAAATGATCCTTTGGACAGGCTTTGTTGATATCCGTGTAGTCAATACACAGCCTCCATTTCCTGTTCGCCTTACGCACCACCACTGGATTAGCCAACCACATGGGGTGGAGTACTCCTCTAACCAGGCCTGTCGCCTCCAACTTCCTGATCTCCTTGATGATGAACTCTTGTCGCTCCAAAGCTTGCTTCCTGACTTTCTGCTTGACGGGCCGCGCATGAGGACAGACAACAAGATGGTGCTCAATCTCCTCCCTGGGAACGCTGGGGATGTCGGAAGCTTGCCATGCAAACACGTCACCATTCGCCCACAGGAAGGAGACAAGCGTGCTTTCCTATTTGCTGTCCAGGGTGGAACTTATTGATACGTCTCCAACGTATCTACATTTTTTGATTGCTCCATGCTATTATATTATCTGTTTTGGATGTAAATGGGCTTTATTTTACACTTTTATATTATTTTTGGGACTAACCTATTTACCAGAGGCCCAGCCCAAATTGTTGTTTTTTTTGCCTATTTCAGTGTTTCGTAGAAAAGGAATTATCAAACGGAGTCCAAATGGAATGAAACCTTCGGGAGCGTTATTTTTGGAACAAATGTGATCCGGAGGACTTGGAGTGGACGTCAAGCAATCAACAAGGAGGCCACGAGGCAGGGGGGCGCGCCTACCCCCCTGGGCGCGCCCTCCACCCTCGTGGGCCCCTCGTGGCTCCACCGACCTACTTCTTCCTCCTATATATATCTACGTACCCCACAAACATCCAGGAGCACCACGAAAACCTAATTCCACCGCCGCAACCTTCTGTACCCAAGAGATCCCATCTTGGGGCCTTTTCCGGAGCTCCACCGGAGGGGGCATTGATCACGGAGGGCCTCTACATCAACTCCATGGCCCTTCCGATGATGTGTGAGTAGTTTACTACAGACCTTCGGGTCCATAGTTATTAGCTAGATGGCTTCTTCTCTCTCTCTTTGGATCTCAATACAAAGTTCTCCTCGATTCTCTTGGAGATCTATTCGATGTAACTCTTCTTTTGCGGTGTGTTTGTCGAGATCCAATGAATTGTGGATTTATGATGAATATTATCTATGAACAATATTTGAATCTTCTCTGAATTCTTTTATGTATGATTGGTTATCTTTGCAAGTCTCTTTGAATTATCAGTTTGGTTTGGCCTACTAGATTGATCTTTCTTGCAAATGGAGAAGTGCTTAGCTTTGGGTTCAATCTTGTGGTGCTCGATCCCAGTGATAGAAAGGGAAACGACACGTATTGTATTGTTGCCATCGAGGATAAAAAGATGGGGTTTATATCATATTGCATGAGTTTATCCCTCTACATCATGTCATCTTGCTTAAGGCGTTACTCTGTTCTTATGAACTTAATACTCTAGATGCATGCTGGATAGCGGTCGATGTGTGGAGTAATAGTAGTAGATGCAGGCAGGAGTCGGTCTACTTGTCACGGACGTGATGCCTATATACATGATCATACCTAGATATTCTCATAATTATTCGCTTTTCTATCAATTGCTCGACAGTAGTTTGTTCACCCACCGTAATACTTATGCTATCTTGAGAGAAGCCACTAGTGAAACTTAGGGCCCCCGGGTCTATTCTCTATCATCTAAGTTTCCAATCTATTTTATTTTGCAATCTTTACTTTCTATCTATATCATAAAAATACCAAACATATTTATCTTATTATTATTATCTCTATCAGATCTCACTCTTGCAAGTGGCCGTGAAGGGATTAACAACCCCTTTATCGCATTGGTTGCGAGGTTCTAATTTGTTTGTGTAGGTACGAGGTGACTCGCGCGTGGTATCCTACTGGATTGATACCTTGGTTCTCAAAAACTAAGGGAAATACTTACGCTGCTTTGATGCATCACCATTTCCTCTTCAAGGGAAAACTAACACATGCTCAAGAGGTAGCAAGAAGGATTTCTGGCGCCGTTGCCGGGGAGATCTACGCCAAGTCAAGACATACCAAGTACCCATCACAACTCTTATCCTTCGCATTACATTATTTTCCATTTGTCTCTCATTTTACTCTCCCCCACTTCACCCTTGCTGTTTTATTCGCCCTCTTTTCCTTTTGCCCTCTCTTTCCGTTCACTTTTTCTTCGCTTGTTTGCTTGTGTGTTGGATTGCTTGCTTGTCACGATGGCTCAAGATAATACTAAATTGTGTGACTTTGCCAATACCAACAATAATGATTTTATTAGCACCCCGATTGCTCCTCTTATCGATGCTGAATCTTGTGAGATTAATACTGCTTTGCTGAATCTTGTCATGAAAGATCCGTTTTCTGGCCTTCCTAGTGAAGATGCCGCTACCATCTAAACAACTTTGTTAATTTGTGTGACATGCAAAAGAAGAAAGATGTGGATAATGATATTGTTAAACTTAAGCTATTTCCGTTTTCGCTTAGAGATCGTGCTAAAGCTTGGTTTTCGTCTTTGCCTAAAAATAGTATTGATTCATGGAATAAGTGCAAAGATTCTTTTATCTCTAAGTATTTTACACCCGCTAAGATCATCTCTCTTAGAAACGATATTATGAATTTTAAGCAACTTGATCATGAGCATGTTGCACAATCTTGGGAGAGGATGAAATTAATGATACGTAATTGCCCTACACATGGTTTGAATTTATGGATGATTATACAAAAATTTATGCCGGATTGAATTTTGCTTCTAGAAATCTTTTAGATTCGGCCGCGGGAGGCAATTTTATGGAAATCACTTTAGGAGAAGCTACCAAACTCCTAGATAATATTATGGTTAATTATTCTTAATGGCACACTGAAAGATCTACTAGTAAAATGGTGCATGCAATTGAAGAGATTAATGTTTTGAGTGGAAAGATGGATGAACTTATGAAATTGTTTGCTAATAAGAGTGCTCCTACTGATCCTAATGATATGCCTTTGTCTACTTTGATTGAGAATAATAATGAATCTATGGATATGAATTTTGTTGGTAGGAACAATTTTGGTAACAATGCGTATAGAGGTAATTTTAATCATAGGCTGTTTCCTAGTAATTCCTCTAATAATTATGGTAATTCCTACAACAATTCTTATGGAAATTATAATTAGATGCCCTCTGGTTTTGAATCTAGTATTAAATAATTTATTGGTTCACAAAAGAGTTTCAATGCTTTGATTGAAGAAAAAATGCTTAAGATTGATGAGTTGGCTAGGAACGTGGATAGAATTTCTCTTGATGTTGATTATTTGAAACTTAGATCTATTCCACCTAATCATGATATCAATGAGTCTCTTAAAGCTATGAGAATTTCCATTGATGAGTGCAAAGAAAGAACCGCTAGGATGCGTGCTAAGAAAGATTGCTTTGTGAAAGCGTGTTCTTCTAGTTTCCATGATAATAATGATGAAGATCTAAAAGTTATTGATGTGTCCCCTATTAAATCCTTGTTTAGCAATATGAATCTTGATAATGATGGGACCGTAGATGAGTCCACTTTAGTTAGAAGGCGTCCCAAAAATTCAGAGTTTTTAGATCTTGATGCAAAAATAGATAAAAGTGGGATTGTAGAGGTAAAAACTTTAAATAGCAATGAACCCACTATCTTGGATTTCAAGGAATTTAATTATGATAATTTTTCTTTAATAGATTGTATTTCCTTGTTGCAATCCGTGCGAAATTCTCCTCATGCTTATAGTCAAAATAAAGCTTTTACTAAACATATCATTGATGCTTTGATGCAATCTTACGAAGAAAAACTTGAGTTGGAAGTTTCTATCCCTAGAAAACTTTATGATGAGTGGGAACCTACAATTAAAATTCAAATTAAAGATCATGAATTCTATGCTTTGTGTGATTTGGGTGCTAGTGTTTCCACGATCCCAAAAACTTTGTGTGATTTGCTAGGTTTCCGTGAATTTGATGATTGTTCTTTAAACTTGCACCTTGCGGATTCCACTATTAAGAAACCTATGGGAAATATTAAAGATGTTCTTATTGTTGCAAATAGTAATTATGTGCCCGTAGATTTCATTGTTCTTGATATAGATTGCAATCCTTCATGTCCTATTATTCTTGGTAGACCTTTCCTTAGAACGATTGGTGCAATTATTGATATGAAGGAAGGGAATATTAGATTCCAATTTCCGTTAAGGAAAGGCATGGAACACTTCCCTAGAAAGAAAACTAAATTACCATATGGATCTATTATGAGAGCCACTTATGGATTGCCTACCAAAGATGGCAATACCTAGATCTATCCTCGCTTTTATGCCTAGCTAGGGGCGTTAAACGATAGCGCTTGTTGGGAGGCAACCCAATTTTATTTTTATCCCTTGCCTTTTGTTCCTGTTTAGTAATAAATAATTTATATAGCCTATGTTTTGATTGTGTTTTTTGTGTTTAATTAGTGTTCGTGCCAAGTAGAACCGTTGGGAAGACTTGGGGAAAGTCTCTTTGATCTTGCTGTAAAAAACAGAAACTTCGACGCTCACGAGAATTGCTGCCATTTTTTACTGGATAGTGCTATTTAGTTAATTATTTTTTTTCATATGATTAATATATAAATTCCTCACGTCCAGCAATTTATTTTACAATTTTTGGGATTCTAGAAGTTTGCGTTAGTTATAGATTACTACAGACTGTTCTGTTTTTGACAGATTCTGTTTTTCTTGTGTTGTTTGCTTATTTTGATGAATCTATGGCTAGTAATGGAGTTTATAAACCATAGATAAGTTGGAATACAATAGGTTTAAAACCAATATAAATAAATAATGAGTTCATTACAGTACCTTGAAGTGGCGTTTTGTTTTCTTTCGCTAACGGAGCTCGCGAGATTTTCTGTTAAGTTTTGTGTTGTGAAGTTTTCAAGTTTTGGGTAAAGATTTGATGGATTATGGAACAAGGAGTGGAAAGAGCCTGATCTTGGGGATACCCAAGGCACCCAAGGTAAATCCAAGGTCACCAAAAAGCCTAAGCTTGGGGATGCCCCGGAAGGCATCCCCTCTTTTGTCTTCGTTCATCGGTAACTTTATTTGGAGCTATATTTTTATTCACCACATGATATGTGTTTTGCTTGGAGCGTCTTGTATGATTTGAGTCTTTGCTTTTTAGTTTACCACAATCATCCTTGCTGTAGACACCCTTTGAGAGAGACACACATGAAGGGAATTTATTAGAATACTCTATGTGCTTCACTTATATCTTTGGAGCTATATAGTTTTTGCTCTAGTACTTCACTTATATCTTTTAGAGAACGGTGGTGGTTTCATTTTATAGAAATAATTGATATCTCATGCTTCACTTATATTATTTTGAGAGTCCCTTAGAACAGCATGGTAATTTGCTTTTAGGAATAATAAAAACTTTCATATAAGTGCATTGAATACTATGAGAAGTTTGATACTTGATAATTGTTTTGAGATATGGAGATGGTGATATTAGAGTCATGCTAGTTGAGTAGTTGTGAATTTGAGAAATACTTGTGTTGAAGTTTGTGATTCACGTAGCATGCACGTATGGTGAACCGTTATGTGATGAAGTCGGAGCATGATTTATTTATTGATTGTCTTCCTTATGATTGGCGGTCGGGGATGAGCGATGGTCTTTTCCTACCAATCTACCCCCCTAGGAGCATGCGCGTAGTACTTTGTTTCGATAACTAATAGATTTTGGCAATAAGTATGTGACTTCTTTATGACTAATGTTGAGTCCATGGATTATACGCACCCTCACCCTTCCTTTTCTAGCCTTTCTATTACCGCGCACTTTTCGCCGGTATTATACACCCACCATATACCTTCCTCAAAACAGCCACCATACCTACCTATTATGGCATTTCCATAGCCATTCCGAGATATATTGCCATGCAACTTTCCACCGTACCGTTTGTTATGACATGCTTCATCATTGTCATATTGCCATGCATGATCATGTAGTTGACATCGTATTTGTGGCAAAGCCACCTTTCATAATTTCCATACATGTCAGTCTTGATTCATTGCACATCCCGGTACACCACCGGAGGCATTCACATAGAGTCATATTTTGTTCTAATTCTTGAGTTGTAAGTAAAAAGAAGTGTGATGATCATCATTATTAGAGCACTGTCCCAGTGAGGAAAGGATGATGGAGACTATGATTCCCCCGCAAGTCGGGATGAGACTCCGGACAAAAAAAGAGGCCAAAAAAAGAAAGCCCAAATAAAAAAGAGAAAAAGAGAGAAGGGACAATGTTACTATCCTTTTTCCACACTTGTGCTTCAAAGTAGCACCATGATCTTCATGATAGAGAGTCTCCTATGTTGTCACTTGCATAAACTATGGGCTTCCTCAAATTGCCCTAGGTCTTCGTGAGCAAGCGAGTTGGATGCACACCCACTTAGTTTCTTTCGTTGAGCTTTCATACACTTATAGCTCTAGTGCATCCGTTGCATGGAAATCCCTACTCACTCACATTGATATATATTTATGGGCATCTCCATAGCCCGTTGATATGCCTAGTTGATGTGAGACTATATTATCCTTTTTGTCTTCTCCACAACCACCATTCTGTTCCACCCATAGTGCTATGTCCATGGCTCACGCTCATATATTGCGTGAAAGTTGAAAAAGTCTGAGAACATCAAAAGTATGAAACAATTGTGTGGCTTGTCATCTGGGTTGTGCATGATTTAATATTTTGTGTGATGAAGATAGAGCATAGCCAGACTATATGATTTTGTAGGGATAACTTTCTTTGGCCATGTTATTTTGAGAAGACATGATTGCTTAGTTAGTATGCTTGAAGTATTATTATTTTTATGTCAATATTAAACTTTTATCTTGAATCTTTCGGATCTGAACATTCATGCCACAATAAAGAAAATTACATTGAGAAATATATATGTTAGGAAGCATTCCACATCAAAAATTCTGTTTTTATCATTTACCTACTTGAGGACGAGCAGGAATTAAGCTTGGGGATGCTTGATACGTCTCCAACGTATCTATAATTTTTATTGCTCCATGCTATTATATTATCTGTTTTGGATGTTAATGCGCTTTATTTTACACTTTTATATTATTTTTGGGACAAACCTATTAACCGGAGGCCCAGCCCAAATTGCTGTTTTTTTGCCTATTTCACTGTTTTGTAGAAAATGAATATCAAACGGAGTCCAAACGGAATGAAACCTTCGGGAGCGTTATTTTTGGAACAAACATGATCCAGAGGACTTGGACTGGACGTCAAGCAATTAACAAGGAGGCCACGAGGCAGGGGGCGTGCCTACCACCCTGGGCGCGCCCTCCACCTTCATGGGCCCCTCGTGGCTCCACCGACCTACTTCTTCCTCCTATATATATCTACGTACCCTGCAAACATCCAGGAGCACCACGAAAACCTAATTCCACCACCGCAACCTTCTGTACCCAAGAGATCCCATCTTGGGGCCTTTTCCGGAGCTCCGCCGGAGGGGGCATTGATCACGGAGGGCCTCTACATCAACTCCATGGCCCTTCCGATGATGTGTGAGTAGTTTACTACAGACCTTCGGGTCCATAGTTATTAGCTAGATGGCTTCTTCTCTCTCTCTCTTTGGATCTCAATACAAAGTTCTCCTCGATTCTCTTGGAGATCTATTCGATGTAACTCTTCTTTTGCGGTGTGTTTGTCGAGATCCGA
Source organism: Triticum aestivum (assembly GCF_018294505.1). Classification (NCBI taxonomy): domain Eukaryota; kingdom Viridiplantae; phylum Streptophyta; class Magnoliopsida; order Poales; family Poaceae; genus Triticum; species Triticum aestivum. The sequence continues at coordinate 549,165,125 of NC_057809.1, read as the reverse complement.
TGAATTGTGGATTTATGATCAAGATTATCTATGAACAATATTTGAATCTTCTCTGAATTCTTTTATGTATGATTGGTTATCTTTGCAAGTCTCTTTGAATTATTAGTTTGGTTTGGCCTACTAGATTGATCTTTCTTGCAAATGGAGAAGTGCTTAGCTTTGGGTTCAATCTTGCGGTGCTCGATCCCAGTGACAGAACGGGAAACAACATGTATTGTATTGTTGCCATCGAGGATAAAAAGATGGGGTTTATATCATATTGCATGATTTTATCCCTCTACATCATGTCATCTTGCTTAAGGCATTACTCTGTTCTTATGAACTTAATACTCTATATGCATGCTGGATAGCGGTCGATGTGTGGAGTAATAGTAGTAGATGCAGGCAGGAGTCGGTCTACTTGTCATGGACGTGATGCCTATATACATGATCATACCTAGATATTCTCATAATTCTTCGCTTTTCTATCAATTGCTCGACAGTAATTTGTTCACCCACCGTAATACTTATGCTATCTTGAGAGAAGCCACTAGTGAAACCTATGGCCCCGGGTCTATTCTCCCTCATATAAGTTTCCAATCTATTTTATTTTGCAATCTTTACTTTCAATCTATATCATAAACATACCAAAAATATTTATCTTATTATTATTATCTCTATCAGATCTCACTCTTGCAAGTGGCCGTGAAGGGATTGACAACCCCTTTATCGCGTTGGTTGCGAGGTTCTTGTTTGTTTGTGTAGGTACGAGGTGACTCGCGCGTGGCATCCTACTGGATTGATACCTTGGTTCACAAAAACTGAGGGAAATACTTATGCTATTTCGCTGCATCACCCTTTCGTCTTCAAGGGAAAACCGACGCATGCTCAAGAGGTAGCACTTATGGTAAAAGCCCCGCCCGTGTCATCCCCCTTGACGGGCACCCTCTTTGTCTCTGGTGGTGCTGCCTTGGATTTCTTGCTCTTGTCGGTGGAGCTCTCCGGCACATCTCGATGGGAGCGCTGCACTTCAAAGAGGCGCGCTTGCCGGAGTGGGTGCAGGAGGTCTTGTCGGAAGAGGTCTTGCCGGTTTTCTTCCCTCCCGGAGTTTCAGCGGCAGGAGCAAGTGCCTTGGCGGCAGTTGCTGCAACTGCCTCCCAATAGAGTTGGTCGGCGTAGATGAGCGTGTGTTTCTTGTCGAAGGGGATGGTGGTGATGGTCAGCGGCCCGGGCATCTTTAACGTGTTGCAGGCGTAATGTGATGCCGCCATGAACTTGGCCAGCGCTAGGCGGCCAAGGATCCCGTTGTAGGGCAAGGGGATCTTGGCGACATCAAATACGATCTTCTCCGTCCTATAGTTTAGCTCGCCCCCGAATGTAACGAGCAACGTGATTTTACCTTTCGGCTGACTCCTCCCCGGGTTGACCCCTTGAAACGTGCCCGTCTCCTCGAGGTCTCCATCGGGGATTTGCAGCCTCTTGATCACGGCAGGCAAGATCAAGTTCAGTCCGGCTCCGCCATCAACTAACACTTTTTTTACCTTGAGGTTGTGTATTGTTGGTGAAACCAACAACGACAAACACCCGACCGCAGTTGTGCGATCAGGGTGGTCCTCGGTGTCAAAAATTATAGGGGTGCTGGACCACTTCAGTGGATTCTGGGCATCGATCGATGGTTCTGCCACGATAATCTCACGCGCCCACTGCTTCAGTTGGCGGTGAGAGGTGTGCAGCGAGGCGCCACCGTCAACGCACATGGCCTCCGTAGCTTTCTGGAACTCATGCTCGTCGGACTCGTTGTCCCCATCATGATCATCATCTTCCTCCTTCTTATCACGGCCCCGAGCGGGCCTCTCTTGCTGATTATCCTTGCCGCGGAGACCTCCTTGGCCACCACGCTTCTTGTCGGACCCCTCAGCACTATCCCGACCCTTCTCCTTGTCCTGCCTTTCATATTCAGCTTTCTGCTTTTCTACAAGCAGCTCAACCTGTCAGCGGTTCTGGAGGTCATGGCCCTTGGTGCAATGGATCTTGCAGTACTGCTTGTCGGAGCCTCCTGGCTTGTCGGCAGCCGCCAAGGCCGGGCAGGCGGCACACCCGGCAACTTCCTTGTCGGGGTCGTCTGCCTTGGCCTTCTTGGCGGCACCAGGGTCGACGGATCCCTCAACGGCAAGCACAGTCTTGCCCTTGCGCTTCTTGTTGCAGCGTCAGCCCTTCTTCATCGAGGCGACGACTTCTTTATCCGTGGAGTCGTTTTCCGCGCCGGCGTCCTCGCCGGGGTACTTCCTTCCTTCCTCAGCCCGAGCACATCTATCAGCCAAAACATAAAGTTCGGTGACATCCTTAACCTTGTTCATCGCCAGCTCTTCACGCATCTTGCGGTTGCGTACATTCTGATGGAATGCACTGATGAGAGCGGTGGGGTGAACATCCGGGATGGTGTACTGTACACGGCTGAACCTTTGTATGTATTTGCGCAGGGTCTCACCGTCCTTTTGGGGGATGACATGCAAATCACTTGCCTGGCCAGGAGCTTGGTGGCCTCCGGTAAAGGCGCCAACAAACTCGTGGCACATATACGACCAAGAAGAGATAGGATTCACTAGCAGTTGCATCAACCATGACATGACGTTGGGTTTAAGCGCCAACAGAAAGTAGTTGGCGAGCACCTTGTCGTCGCGAGCCCCGGCGGCTTGCATCGCGATGGTGTAAATGCTAAGGAACTCCAACGGGTGAGTATTGCCATTGTACTTTTCCCCAACATCAGGCTTGAACGTGTGGTGGGAGGGCCACTGGAACTGCCACAGCTCTCGGGTAAAGGCTGGACAACCCACCTCGTCAGGCAGGTCGCCGGAGCCCCCCGACGTTGGATGGTCCATAGTAGGGCCCGCACACTGATCTGACTATTGGTGCGCTTCTCGTCGTCGCTCGATGGTGGTTCGAGCGTCTTCTTGAGCTCGCTCTCAAAGGACTCAACGTTGGTCGCAGCGGGTTCGCGGGTCGGACGACACCGAGGAAACATTGTCACAGGCGTCGGCCCGACGAGCCGGCGACTGCTGTTGCTGGCGTGGGGAGGAGAGTGCACCGTGGTCGCAGCACCCCCAGTCCTCCCACCTCCAACGTGCACCGGCTCTACAGAACGCCGACACGAGGGTCCTGCTAACTGTGGTTCATCTTTGTTGGCGAAGCTGATGAGGCTCCGGATGGTGGCTCTCCACTCGTCGAGCTTCTCCGCGACGGGAGAAAAGTCAAGGAGCAGTTGCACGCGCACCAACGCTTCCGCTGGCGTGGGTGGCGGCAAAAGTTGCATGGATGTGATGCACTCCGACTTCTAACCACATTAGAAGGATCTCTATCACGGTCTCGGGGTGGCCCGCCGCCTCCGTCAACGTCCGGGCGCGCACACCGGCCTGGTGCGTCTTGAGAGTGACGCAAAGGGCTCTTCCCGCGGCGGCGCCCGGGGGCACCAGCATCGTGGTGTTGTTCATCATGTGCGGCCGGGAAGGTCACAGTGCGGATGCCGGCTAGGGCGTCCGGGAGGTCGCCGTGCCCCCCGTGGGCAGCACAACCCTGCTCCCGGGCCCGGCGGTGTGTGGCTGGTCGTCTTGGGCCCAAACAATGCCGCTCACCTGGCTCCGATTGCTAGAGTTTCATGGATGCTCGCGGGCCGCGCCTCTAGCGCCGCCCGTGGACACTCCATCGCTCGCCCGTGCTGGTGCGGACGGGCCGGCTCCGGACGACCCGATCGCTGTGATCCCCTTCTTGCAGGCCATGGTGATGATGAAGTCAATGCGCTCACTTCCAAACCGGATTTTCACAGCTTGGGCCCCCATCCCTGGCATGCCAAAGATGTCGGGGTTAACGACACCTATGGGATCACAGGGAATCCCTATTGGGGTTGATGGGGCATGGGGCTGTGGAAAGGGCGGGTTTAGAAGATCAACGCGAGGGAATTTTATCCAGGTTCGCGCCGCAAATGATGCGTAATACCCTAATCCCACTTTGGTGTATTAGTGTTCTTGAGTTCTTGAACTAGTTGTGGTGCATGCCTAGCACAAAAAATCTAAATCCCTCCTCAGTACGCCTCGGGCCTCCTTTTATATGTCAAAGGGGCTGCCATAGCGGCACACAGGAGGTGGAAAGTGTCTCCACTGTACGTGTCTATCTCCAGGAACCATAGGACAAATGCATTTAATGCGCTGCCGATGTGTCCTCTTGCTTTATCGAGGACGGCAAGGAAGCTTGTCTCATCTATCGCCGCCTCGCCTTGCTTCGACGCGCGTCCAAGCCGACGAGGCATGCAGCGCCACGCTGGCTAGCTGGCAGCTGCGTTGGTGCGGTGGCAGGGTCTTCACGAAGATCTGCATGCCACCACGCAGGTGCTTGCCTGGTTGGCCTAGAAGTTGCATGCTGCCATGTAGGTGCATGCCTGGTTGTGACCCCGCAGATGTCCCTGGCAAGGGTCTTGCTGGGGCCCCGGCAAGGATCTTGTCGGGGTCTTGTGGGAATCCCCGGCAAGGGTCTTGCCAGGGGGCCTTCGTCTTCGGGTTCTCGTCTAGTCTTGCAGGCCTCTATTCATCACAAAGATCTGCATGCCAAGGTGCTCCCGAGCCTTGGTATTGATGTTGTTGATGGCGTCATAATTCTCAGGCTCAATGGTGGCAGTCTCGATGGTGTTGGGCAAGTTGCCCCGGCAAGGCTCTTGCCGGGGCAGCGTAGGTCGTTCCTAGCAAGGCTCTTGCCGAGGGAAACCCATCTTGAACCTTTGCTCTTCGCGCCCACGGCTTCAGCGCTACTCGGGTATTCTTGTATCTTCGCTTCCTTTGCGCCGCCAAGCATGGTCGCAGGTGTGGCTACGACTGCCCGTGCACAAGTAAAGGGGTACAGAAGGCCCCTACTTTTGTACACCGACAGATACATTGGAGATGTCTTAGTCCGTTTAATTTGAAAAGTATATTCGAGTGTTGGAAAAAATCACATTAATTATGAAAATTATGTTTTCTGGATGCAACAATCATATTAATTATAAAGAGTATAATTATTTGAACAAGAGGACCATGTTAATTATGGAAAGTATTATCAGGGATCTGATAGTAGGGTCACATTAATTATGGGAATATTTTTTTGTACTAAGAAGATCACGTTAATTATTAAAAGTGTAATCGAGTGATTAACGGAAGGATCACTTTAATTATGGAGAGTATCATTCTATGGATGTGAGTATCACATGAATTATGAAAAGTATTATCAAGCCTAGAATGGGAGGATCATGTTAATTATGAAAACGATCGCCAAGTCATTAATGCAAAACAATTTGTAAACCAATCACCGAATCAATTTAGAAATCAAGCCATTAATGCAATTAATTATCCAAAAAATTAATTACGTGTGCAATTAATTAATTCCGTTTAAGTATTGATTTTTTTTGCGAAAAACCAGTTATGAAATAAGGCTATTAATACAATTAATCATTTAGTCATACTTAATTAGGATGCAGATAATCAATAGTAGGAAGTTTATTTAACCGTGCCTCTACTATTAAAGCGTAGTTGGGGACTGTGTGTGGTACGCCCAACTCCCCTCCCCTTGATCCGCCCTACGAGAACCATCTGCCCGCACCTCCCGACACACATACATGAAAACCCACATACATTGCCTCACGAAAAAAGAAAAGATAAAAAACAGAAAAAGATCGTCCTCCTCCCGACACCCCCCAACGATATTCTACCTGCCGCACCGCCAGGCTGGCATCGTCTAAAACAATGACACACCTTAGCATTGATCCGATATCAATCCCCCCTTACAAAAACCATCTGCCTAAACCTCCCCACACGCACAAGAAAACCCACCTCCTTTGCCTCATTAAAAAGAAAAGAAAGAACAAACAGAAAAAGATAGTCCTCCTCCCCCCCCCCCGACAATCTACTACATGCCTGCCGCCGGGCTGGCATCCTATGAAACAATGACATGCATCAGCATTGATCCGGTGTCATCATCATGCATCATCAGATGAGGTGCCCAAGGAGAGCGCCTCAAGGTAGATCTGGTCAAGATGCAATTCCAGAAGAGTCTTCACCCCATCGATGTCCCTCATACCATCTTCATATCCATGAATTATTTCCATCATGCAGCAAGTGTTGCGGCGGACATCCAGACGAACATAGATAAATAAACCCAGCGGCCACCACCCTAAGAGGATAAAGCGGGTTGTGGGGAATCTACAAACATTGGTGTGCCACCAATGGATGGGGTCATGTGCCGAGCTCGGAAGGAGGACGCCATGAATGGCCACTTCAACGACTTCCCTCAGCAGGTACCATCACACACATCTCCAAGTAGACCGCTACCTGCATCTTCCTAACCCAATCAATGTTGTAACAGATTGATGTCATCTACAACATGTTCCACCAAAAGCTATTGATAACTGAAATATCGCTATATCTCTACTTCTAAAGGTGAAGTCCGTAGGTCGTTTCTTTCTTGAGAACGCAACCATTAATGCTGAAACATCGTCTTACTCATATTTTGCCCAATTCCTGCCTTGCCCATAGTTGCGTGCAATTAATTATCCACACGGGTTAATTACATGTGTTAATTAGCTAGACAGTTCATAGGTATGTTTAATTTGGAAAGTATAATCGAGTGTTGGACAAAAAATCACATTAATTATGAAGATTATCTTTTTTTTGGATGCAACAATCATATTAATTATAAAGAGTATAATTACTTCAATGGGAGGATCATGTTAATTATGGAAAGTATTTTCGAGCGTTTCAGAGTAGGGTCACTTTAATTACGGGAATATTTTTTTGGACTCGCAGGATCACGTTAATTATCCAAAGTGTAATCAAGTGATTAACGGAAGGACCGCTTTAATTATGGAGAGTATGATTCAATGGATGTGAGTACCACATTAATTATGAATAGTATTATCAAGCCTAGAATGGGAGGATCACATTAATTATGAGAAGTATCACCAAGTCATTAATGCAAAACAATTTGTAAACCAATTATCGAATCAATTTAGAAATCAAGCTATTAATGCAATGTTAGCTAGACAATTAATTACGCGTGCAATTAATTAATTCTGTTTAAGTAGAGATTTTTTTGCGATAAATCAGTTATGAAATAAGGGCATTAATCATTTAGTCAGACTTATTTAGGATGCAGATAATTAATAGTAGGAAGTTTATTTAACCGTGTCTCTACTATTAAAGTGGAGTTCGGGACTGTATTGCTACGCCCAACTCCCCTCCCCTTGATTCGCCCTACGAAAACCATCCGCCCGCACCTCCCCACACACATACAAGAAAACCCACCTCCGTTGCCTCACAAAAAAAGAAAAGATAAAACAAACAGAAAAAGATCGTCCTCCTCCCGACAACCCCCACCCCCCCCACCCCAACGATCTTCTACATGCCGCACCGCCGGGTGGCATTGTTCGAAACAATGACACAACTCAGCATTGATGCGATGTCGGTCCCCCCTTACGAAAACCATCTGCCTGCACCTCCCCACACGCACAAGAAAACCCACCTCCTTTGCCTCATAAAAAAGAAAAGAAGAACAAACAGAAAGAGATCCTCCTCCTCCCCCCTCCCCCCGACGATCTACTACATGCCTGCCGTCGGGCTGGCATCCTCCGAAACAATGATGCGCGTCAGTGTTGATCCGGTGCCACCGCCGTGCATCATCAGATGAGGTGCCCAAGGAGAGCGCCTCAGGGTCGATCTGGTCGAGAGGCAATTCGAGAAGAGTCTTCACTCAATCGATGTCCCTCATAACATCTTCCTATCCATGCATTATTTCCATCATGCGACAAGTGCTGCAGCGGACATCCAGACGAGCACGGATAAATAAACCTAGCATCCACTGCCCTAAGAGCATAAAGCTGGTTGTGGGGAATCTGCACACGTTGGTGTGACACCAATGGATGGTGTCATGTGTCGAGCTTGGAAGGGGGTCGCCATGGATGGCGACTTCAACAACCTCCCTCAGCAGGTACCATCACACACATCTCCAAGTAGAACGCTACCTGCATCTTCCTAACCCAATCAATGTTGTAACAGATTGATGTCATCTGCAACATGTTCCACCAAAAGCTACTGATAACTGAAATATCGGTATATCTCTATTTCTAAAGGGAGAGTCCGTAGGTCATTTCTTTTGTTCACATGCAGCCATTAATGCTGAAACATCGTCTTATTCATATCCTGCCCAATGTTAGGTGTGTGCAATTAATTAGCCACACGGGTTAATTACGTGTGTTAATTAGCTAGATAGTTAATAGGCCCATTTAATTTGACAAGCAAACTTGCCCGTGCGTTGCATCGGCAGGAAAAAAATGGCACACGCCCCTAACCTAATAAGCCTCTATTCGTGTGGCCGCTTTTCCTCATTTCCTCCCTATTCAACGAACTACGTGTTGAGGTGATCACAGTGCGGCCGAATATTGTCAATCTCAGGATGTTAAGAGCACACATGTTAATGAACCGTGTCTGTGCAGAAGGGACATGACAACCGTCCAATATCAAGACAACCTCTCGCGGGCACAATGAATTCATTATAGACTCTTGATTTTTATTTCTTAGATACTCATTGGAATGCAACTTACCAACGAGAAAGAATTTAGCCTCTTCAAATCAGGAAGCATCATCCTTTGTCAATATCTAGACCAAAATAACTACATGCATAAACGGACACCTCTCATGCCGAATTGCAAACACATCCGGAAAACATCCACAATTATTAAAAAAACTTACCATGTGGAGCATCGTCGACCCACCATATGCCATTCGGATGGATAAACAAAAGAATACACAAAGCATCATACATTAGTTTTAGAACATGGTACAAATATTAGATGTAAACATCATCGATCTAAACAAACTGTAATAATAAAATTCCTTTTTCTCTCTCTCCTTTGTCTCGATCCGTGCCGATGCGGAGCACCCGACGCCACCAAGACACCCACGTAACCTCGTCCCATGGCGCCATCAACCGGCCCGCCATCTTCAGCCGACTACCCGCGGATCTCGCCGGACCTGCTGCACCCTACTCACACCGCCGCAGATGCTCTTGGCCTAACCAGACCTGCTTGCTCCCGGCCAAGGCATGCTAGCTAGCTAGCAATTGCATGCGTGCTAGCTAGCGGGCTGCCTCTGCGTCAGTGCACGCAGCCATGTGCTGGCTGGCGTGCCGTGTATTGCACTCTCTGCAGTGTGAAAAACCGCCCACTGCCAGACATGCTCACCGATGTTGTTGTGGGTGCCGACCACGAGCTAATCACTGCTGCCACTCGGGCCCGCGGGACAGGAGTTCTCACGCCCACGTATTGAAATAGCTAGTTCAACTATATATATACTAGCTAATTTTAAGTACGTTGTACAGTTCCACCACATCTATAATTAGATGAATTGAACAAAAAAGCCCCTAAATACTACTACGGAGGGGCTTTGTACTACTTCCGGCTGCCTCTCCTCCGCCGAGCACCCTCAGTGAGAGGCAGAGGAGGAGGAGCCTACCGACGAGCTAGACAACTACAATACGGTGCATGTCGCTGCTGCAGCTTTAGCGACGCTCACGTCGAACGCCCTCTGCCGCTCTAGACGACCCCTCTTGAAGCGGTGGTTCTCCTCGTAGATTTCCTGATTCCTCGCCTCTGAGGCGGCGTGTGCCGTGGCCACGGCGGCGGTAAGGCTCTTTGCATGCTCGACGAGGCGCTCCTCCTCCTCCCGTAGGAACTCGGTGTAGCGCGCAAGGTCGCTGACGCATGTGCGGGCATCCACCTCCGCCTCCCGCCTTCGGGCAGCGGTGGCAGAGCGGGTGATGACCCCGGCGATCGACGGTGGGCTGGCGGCCACGGAGGCCGACGATGGGGTGGCGGCCACGACCACCACATATGTTGTTGCTACATGGTGCATGCGTACACGGTTTTCTCATGTCTCTGTTGCGTATGTGTCGCCAACGGGCACGGACGAGAGCCACGCTCTTAGGTGGGCTATGTCGGCGGGTCGTCGAGGCCACCCAAGCTCACACCGTCCCGACTGCTAGGATGCTTGATACGTCTCCAACGTATCTATAATTTATAAAGTATTCATGTTGTTATATTATCATTCTTGGATGTTTTACAAACATTTTATAGCAAATTTATATCATTTTTTGGGACTAACCTATTGACCCAATGCCCAGTGGTAGTTGCTGTTTTTTGCTTGTTTTCTTACATCGCAGAAAATCAGTATCAAAGGGAGTCCATACACCGCGAAACTTTTTGGAGATTTTTTATGGACCAGAACACCCAGGATGGGCCAGAGCAGCACCTGGGGGTGCCGCGAGGGGGGCACAACCCACCAGGGCAAACCTAGGGGCTCAGGCGCGCCCAGGTGGGTTGTTGTAGGATTCAGGGCTCTGCAGACCCTTCAGAGGTTCAAACACTGGGGTGCATACGAAGAACAATCTCTCCCTAGCTCGCTTGCTCACGATCCCATGGCCTAGCTCGACGAACCCAAAGAACGAGAGACAAAGAGATTTACCCTGGTTCAGGCCACCTTGCGGTGTAACACCCTACTCCAGCTTTGTGGTGGATTGCCTCGACGGGCTGAGGATTATCTAGTACAGTGGATGAACAGCCTCAAGAGGTGAGGTGTTCTTGAGCTTCATGAGCGGGTGAGCTGGTCAGGGCGGAATGGATCTGATCCCCCTCTATGGTGGTGGCTAAGTCCTATTTATAGTGGCCTTGGTCCTCTTCCTAAATGTTAGGCGGGAAGGGATCCCACAATGGCCAAATTCGAAGGGGGACAATTAGTACAAGTTATCCTGACAAAAGTAGTCTTTGCCTGCAAAGGCTCTAGTGGTGACGCTATCGTGGGCTCCGTGATGACCTCCGTCCTGGCGGTCTCGGTCTTGTTGCACCGATAAGGAAACCTTTGCCTGATTCCTCGGGGCTCCGAGCCTGCGCTTGCCTCCTTAGCACCAAAGAGGAATATGGCACGCTGCGCCAGCTGGCGCCCGCCCGGCCTTGGTCGTCATGGCTCAAGTCATGTGAACCTCACGAGGTGCTCCTTGCCTTGATATCTCCGCTCCTCGGGAGCCAGCCTAGCGAGCCCACCCCCAGGGAGGTCTTGGTGTCGTTCGCCTCGCGAGGGTTTTGAGTTGTTGCTGCTCAAGCTGGGCCATACTGGGCCGCCGATGGAGCCATGCCATGGGCCGTAGGCAGGCAAGTCTGGGCACCCCCGGTCCTAGAACGCCGATAGTAGCCCTCGGGCCCAAGGCGCGCTCGAGCTTGGCTTTAAGGCGAAGCCAAATGGAAAGTGTAGAGCACCGCGGGCCCAAACACTACAAAAAAAGATACGTTCGTGACATTTTGGGCCGAACGATTTTTTTTTCTGTCATACATATGACACTTCTACGACAATAATTGTGACAAAACCCGGTATCATCATAGATGTGGTGGGCTCCTACTTCTATGACAAAAAATTCATGACAGAAAATGGGCTTTTCGTCCTGGGCGGGCCGAAGACGCAGCTGCATGACATTCTTTGGGCCGTCCATGACGGAAAAAACCGTGGTAGAAGCGAGGGGGAGGAAAATTTCGTGGAGTTCCCGGTTACGGTGGGAGGTCGGGGGCCGAGCGATGTGCGTTTCTCTCGTACACGTACGCGCGTGTGTACGAGGCGTTGGCTCTAACTGAACCCGAGCGAGGCGTTGGGCTCTAACTGAACCCGAGCGATTGCACTGCAGGCTACGCGTTACTGAACCCGAGTGATCGATCGATGGCTGTTAACTGAACCCAATCGAGCGATTCCTTGGCTACTGCTGCTAACTGAAGCTGATCGATGCTGCCTCTGGATGAACAGTGAGCGTTGAGGGGGGGGGTTGGATGAACAGTTCCCAGTGCGGGTGGATGAATAGGACCCGTGGTGTTGCCTCTGGATGAACAGGACCCCGATCGATTGAGCCAGTTGGGGCTGGATGAACAGGACCCCATGGAGGGGTGGATGAACAAGACCACCCCGTGGAGGGCAGGATGAACAGTAGACGGTGGAGGGGTGCCTGTGGAGGGGTGGTTGAACAGGACCCCGTGGTGTGAAGGGCTAGATGAACAGTAGACGGTGGAGGGGTGGTTGAATAGTAGTCGATGGAGTAGCGCGCGGTGGAGGCTGGATGAACAGGAGCCCGTGGAGGCTGGAGGAGGTCGACGGTGGATGAACAGTAGCTCATGGAGGCTGGAGGGGGTCGACGGTGGAGATGAATAGTATCCCGTGGAGTCCCGTTTTGCGGTACGCCACACCCCTCCCGATGAACAGGACCCCCGTTTCGACCGTAGCGCTCCAACACAAGCCCGTTTCCTCCGTTTTGCGGTACGCCACACCCCTCCCGATCAACAGGACCCCCGTTTCGACCGTAGGAGGTCCGTTTCCTCCGTTTTGCGGTACGCCACACCCCTCCCGATCAACAGGACCCCCGTTTCGACTGTAGGAGGTCCATTTCCTCCGTTGTGCGGTACGCCAGGCCTCGTTTCCATCGCCTCTTCCGTCCAAGCCCTCCCGATGAACACGACCACGCATTCCGTTCTGACCCATGAACACGATGACGACATTGTTTCTCCGTTCCGACTCAGCCATGTACATGAGCCCTCGCCGTATGTATGCGCGAGTAGGCGTTCGAGACCCCTCCCATATGTACACATACGTGGCCGTATTTTCTTTCTTGCACCCTGGCCGCTGTACGTACGTGTACATGCTACGTGCGCGCCTCTACTACAACACGTGCGCGCCTCTACTACAACACGTGCGCGCCTCTACATCCACCAGTATATATGTACATACACGTTTGCGACCAGAATGACAATGCTACGTACGCTTCGACCAGGTGGGTCCCGACTATCAGGCACTTCCTTGCCTGCAAAGATGTAGCTGGTGGGTCCCAGCAGTCGGGGGCGAATCGTTTTTTTTTTGCCCGGACGCACTTCCTTGCGTGCGAAGATATAGCTGGTGGGTCCCAGCAGTCGGGGGGCTGGTGGGTCCCAGCAGTCAAGGGGGCAAATCGTTTTGGTTTTTTTTTTGCCCAGACGAAATTCCTTGCGTGCGAAGATCTAGCTGGTGGGTCCCAGCAGTCAGGGGGGCGAATCGTTTTTTTTCCCGGACGCACTTCCTTGCGTGTGAAGGTGTAGCTGGTGGGTCCCAGCAGTCAGGGGGGGAATGTTTTTTTCACGAAATACGGTGGCCCGTCCGGTGGGTCCCTGCTGTCAGGTGGAGGAAATATTATTTTCCGCGTAATAAGGAGGCACTTCCTTGCTGCGGACGTGGACGCAGCTGTCAGCCTCTCCACGTACAGTCCACGTCCGATGGAACTCGTTCCTTGACCACGTTGACCACTTCGCGCCGAGTGCACCAGGGCAGTGGACGACGGCGAGGCCTAGGAAGGGGACGACGCGGAGCCGGGGAAGACGCAGCAGCGGAAGCCCGCGCGGAGAGGAGTACCAGGGTTCACTGGTTCGGCTGCGGTGTGAGGCTGTCGTAGCCGCAGAATAACAGGGGGTGTGGGTAAGTAGAGGGATGGCCTGGCCAGCAGTGGGAGTAGTACGGGGTGGTGAGGCCTCCACGGCATCACAGCCGACCACGGGAGGCAGGAGCATGCGACATGACCGGCGCTGCTTTGGGCGGATGGAGCAAGAAGACCAGAGGTTGAAGAAGCACTACGGCCGTTGGATGGACATCGTACGATCACTGCAGCTAGAATCATTTATATTGACTAAGTTGACAAAGTCCGTGGTACGCGTCAACTTAGTAGGCCCACAGCTCGGATTTGGCAGAGAACATATAGCCCATTTTTTATTTGTAAGAATGTACAGCCCATTTTTCAATTCTAATGGAATTTACTATAGCCCATTTACAGTTTGTTAAAAGTACAGCCGAACTTCTAGCTAGGACAACGATTAATAATTTCAAACAACCGCTCAAAACAGAATTCAAAAAAAAATGTCACAGCCCTAGCCTTGGCCTTTGCTTGACCTTGCATGATCATCATGTCATCATGTTTAAGTTTTATGAAACTCTGAAATGGGGATGATCAAGCCCTAGCACAAATGCAATTCAAATAGTACCAAATAAAAATATTTTCAATGAACTCAAAATGCCTTTTAAAAATGTTCATCATCTCTGGTTTAAGGTGGAAGCATCTACCCAAGATGATTTGCATTTTTGCTGGACAAATTTGGGCTTTGAATTAAATCCCTAGGTATTTGAATTTGGGCATTTAATCAATATAAATATTTTAAATGCTCGAATAATCCTGGAAACAATTTTGGGCAGTCGTAAATATTTCAAATAGAGCCCAAAATATATCCCAGGATTTATGGAAATGAGTTAGTATTATTACTAATTCCAAACATATCAAATAAATAGAAAACAGAAAACTAATAGAAGGATAGAGAGAGAGTTTCCTTACCTAGCGCCCACCTGGCGGCCCAGCTGGCCCAGCCAGCCCACCAGGGGCACGGGCGTCTTCTTCCCCGCGCCAGCGCACGAAGCAGCTCGCTGGAGCGCGTCGACGACGTGCTGGCCGCCTCCTGATTGTCGCCGAGCAGTTGGACGCGTGGCTGAACCGCCTCGACGACGACCCGAACCTGCCTGGCCCGTCTTTCCTCTCCCTCACTCTCTCCCTTGCCCCTGCTCGCCATGGCCGATGCTGTCGCGTCCGCGTCACCGTGAAACCGCGGCCACCGGCCCTCTCTAGTCCATCCAGCGTGTCCAAGAGAATCGCCTCGGCTCCGTCTTCCTCCTCGACACCCCACACAACCAGGGACGCACCACAGCGCCTGCATCACCCTCGTCTTCTTCCTTCGGCCGCCGAGATCGCCGATGACCTTGCGCCCTCTCCGACACCTCCCCGAGCCTGCTGAGCCTCTCCTTGTTGGAAATATGCCCTAGAGGCAATAATAAAAGGATTATTATTATATTTCCTTGTTCATGATAATTGTCTTTTATTCATGCTATAATTGTGTTATCCGGAAATCGTAATACATGTGTGAATACATAGACACCAACATGTCCCCAGTAAGCCTCTAGTTGACTAGCTCGTTGATCAACAGATAGTCATGTTTCCTGACTATGGACATTGGATGTCATTGATAACGAGATCACATCATTAGGAGAATGATGTGATGGACAAGACCCAATCCTAAACATAGCACAAGATCGTATAGTTCATTTGCTAGAGTTTTTCCAATGTCAAGTATCTTTTCCTTAGAACATGAGATCGTGTAACTCCCGGATACCGTAGGAATGCTTTGGGTGTACCAAACGTCACAACGTAACTGGGTGACTATAAAGGTATACTACACGTATCTTCGAAAGTATCTGTTGGGTTGACACGGATTAAGACTGGGATTTGTCACTCCGTATGACGGAGAGGTATCTCTGGGCCCACACGGATCAAGTGTCTGGTCACGGGATCATGCATTACGATACGAGTAAAGTGACTTGCCGGTAACGAGATTGAACAAGGTATTGGGATACCGACGATCGAATCTCGGGCAAGTAAAATACCGATTGACAAAGGGAATTGTATATGGGGTTGCTTGAATCCTCGACATCGTGGTTCATCCGATGAGATCATCGAGGAGCATGTGGGAGCCAACATGGGTATCCAGATCCCGCTGTTGGTTATTGACCGGAGAGTCGTCTCGGTCATATCTACATGTCTCCCGAACCCGTAGGGTCTACACACTTAAGGTTCGGTGACGCTAGGGTTGTATAGATATGAGTATGTAGTAATCCGAAAGTTGTTCGGAGTCCCGGATGAGATCCTGGACGTCACGAGAAGTTCCGGAATGGTCTGGAGGTGAAGAATTATATATAGGAAGTGTTATTTCGGCCATCGGGAAAGTTTCGGGGTCACCAGTATTGTACCTGGACCACCGGAAGGGTCCTGGGGGTCCACCAGGTGGGGCCACCCATCCCGGAGGGCCCCATGGGCTGAAGTGGGGAGGGAACCAGCCCATAGTGGGCTAGTGCACCCCCCCCTTGGGCCCCCCATGCGCCTAGGGTTGGGAACCCTAGGGGAGGGGGCGCCTCCACTTGCCTTGGGGGGCACTCCTCCCCCTTGGCTGCCGCCCCCCTAGGAGATCCCATCTCCTAGGGCCAGCGCACCCCCTAGGGCTCCGTCAAAATCTGTTGAGACGACACCGTGTGAATTATGGTTTGGGAAGAAACCTAAGCTGTCGTTTCTAAAAGTTTGGGGATGCGATGCTTATGTCAAGAAATTTCAACCTGAAAAGCTCGAACCCAAGTCAGAAAAATGCGTCTTCATAGGATACCCTAAAGAAACTATTGGGTATACCTTCTACCTCAGATCCGAAGGCAAGATCTTTGTTGCCAAGCATGGATCCTTTCTAGAGAAGGAGTTTCTCTCGAAAGAAGTAAGTGGGAGGAAAGTAGAACTTGATGAAGTATTACCTCTTGAACCGGAAAATGGTGCAACTCAAGAAAATGTTCCTGAGGTGCCTGCACCGACTAGAGAGGAAGTTAATGATGATGATCATGAAACTTCAGATCAAGTTGCTACTGAACTTCTTAGGTCCACAAGGACACGTTCCACACCAGAGTGGTACGGCAACCCTGTCTTGGAAATCATGTTGTTAGACAACGGTGAACCTTCGAACTATGAAGAAGCGATGGCGGGCCCGGATTCCGACAAATGGCTGGAAGCCATGTAATCCGAGATAGGATCCATGTATGAAAACGAAGTATGGACTTTGACTGACTTGCCCATTAAGCAGCGAGCCATAGAAAATAAATGGATCTTTAAGAAGAAGACAGACGCGGATGGAAATGTGACCATCTATAAAGCTCGGCTTGTCGCTAAGGGTTATCGACAAGTTCAAGGGGTTGACTACGATGAGACTTTCTCACCCGTAGCGAAGCTGAAGTCCGTCCGAATCATGTTAGCAATTGCCGCATTCTATGATTATGAGATATGGCAAATGGACGTCAAAACGGCATTCCTTAATGGTTTCCTTAAGGAAGAATTGTATATGATGCAGCCGGAAGGTTTTGTCGATCCTAAGAATGCTGACAAGGTGTGCAAGCTCTAACGCTCGATTTATGGGCTGGTGCAAGCATCTCGGAGTTGGAACATTCGCTTTGATGAGATGATCAAAGTGTTTGGGTTTATGCAGACTTATGGAGAAGCCTGCGTTTACAAGAAAGTGAGTGGGAGCTCTGTAGCATTTCTCATATTATATGTAGATGACATACTTTTGATGGGAAATGATATAGAGCTTTTGGACAGCATTAAGGCCTACTTGAATAAGAGTTTTTCAATGAAGGACCTTGGAGAAGCTGCTTATATATTAGGCATCAAGATCTATAGAGATAGATGAAGACGCCTCATAGGTCTTTCACAAAGCACATACCTTGATAAGATATTGAAGAAGTTCAATATGGATCAGTCTAAGAAGGGGTTCTTGCCTGTGTTGCAAGGTGTGAAATTGAGCTCAGCTCAATGTCCGACCACGGCAGAAGATATAGAAGAGATGAGTGTCATCCCCTATGCCTCAGCCATAGGGTCTATTATGTATGCCATGCTATGTACCGGACCTGATGTAAACCTTGCCGTAAGTTTGGTAGGTAGGTACCAAAGTAATCCCGGCAAGGAACACTGGACAGCGGTCAAGAATATCCTGAAGTACCTGAGAAGGACTAAGGAAATGTTTCTCGTTTATGGAGGTGAAAAAGAGCTCATCGTAAAGGGTTACGTCGATGCTAGCTTCGACACAGATCTAGATGACTCTAAGTCACAAACCGGGTACGTGTATATTTTGAATGGTGGGGCAGTAAGCTGGTGCAGTTGCAAGTAGAGCGTCATGGCGGGATCTACATGTGAAGCGGAGTACATGGCGGCCTCGGAGGCAGCGCATGAAGCAATTTGGCTGAAGGAGTTCATCACTGACCTAGGAGTCATACCCAATGCGTCGGGGCCGATCAAACTCTTCTGTGACAACACTGGAGCTATTGCACTTGCCAAGGAGCCCAGGTTTCACAAGAAGACCAGGCACATCAAACATCGCTTCAACTCCATTCGTGAAAATGTTCAAGATGGAGACATAGATATTTGTAAAGTACATACGGACCTGAATGTAGCAGATCCGTTGACTAAACCTCTCCCTAGAGCAAAACATGATCAACACCAGAATTCCATGGGTGTTCGATTCATCACAATGTAACTAGATTATTGACTCTAGTGCAAGTGGGAGACTGTTGGAAATATGCCCTAGAGGCAATAATAAAAGGATTATTATTATATTTCCTTGTTCATGATAATTGTCTTTTATTCATGTTATAATTGTGTTATCCGGAAATCGTAATACATGTGTGAATACATAGACACCAACATGTCCCTAGTAAGCCTCTAGTTGACTAGCTCGTTGATCAACAGATAGTCATGGTTTCCTGACTATGGACATTGGATGTCATTGATAACGAGATCACATCATTAG
This sequence comes from Triticum aestivum, assembly GCF_018294505.1. NCBI lineage: Eukaryota > Viridiplantae > Streptophyta > Magnoliopsida > Poales > Poaceae > Triticum > Triticum aestivum. Next base: position 549,146,647 of record NC_057809.1, on the reverse strand, counting down.
GAGAATGATGTGATGGATAAGACCCAATCCTAAACATAGCACAAGATCGTATAGTTCGTTTGCTAGAGTTTTTCCAATGTCAAGTATCTTTTCCTTAGACCATGAGATCGTGTAAATCCCGGATACCGTAGGAATGCTTTGGGTGTACCAAACGTCACAACGTAACTGGGTGACTATAAAGGTATACTACGGGTATCTCCGAAAGTATCTGTTGGGTTGACACGGATCAAGACTAGGATTTGTCACTCCGTATGACAGAGAGGTATCTCTGGGCCCACTCGGTAATGCATCATCATAATGAGCTCAAAGTGACCAAGTGTCTGGTCACGGGATCATGCATTATGGTACGAGTAAAGTGACTTGCCGGTAACGAGATTGAACGAGGTATTGGGATACCGACGATCGAATCTCGGGCAAGTAAAATACCGATTGACAAAGGGAATTGTATATGGGGTTGCTTGAATCCTCGACATCGTGGTTCATCCGATGAGATCATCGAGGAGCATGTTGGAGCCAACATGGGTATCCAGATCCCGCTGTTGGTTATTGACCGGAGAGTCGTCTCGGTCATGTCTACATGTCTCCCGAACCCGTAGGGTCTACACACTTAAGGTTAGGTGACGCTAGGGTTGTATAGATATGAGTATGCAGTAATCTGAAAGTTGTTCGGAGTCCCGGATAAGATGCTGGACGTCACAAGAAGTTCCGGAATGGTCCGGAGGTGAAGAATTATATATAGGAAGTGTTATTTCGGCCATCGGGAAAGTTTCGCGGTCACCGGTATTGTACCGGGACCACCGGAAGGGTCCCGGGGGTCCACTGGGTGGGGCCACCCATCCCGGAGGGCCCCATGGGCTGAAGTGGGGAGGGAACCAGCCCATAGTGGGCTGGTGCGCCCCCCCCTTGGGCCCCCATGCGCCTAGGTTTGGGAACCCTAGGGGAGGGGGCGCCTCCACTTGCCTTGGGGGGCACTCCTCCCCCTTGGCCGCCGCCCCCCTAGGAGATCCCATCTCCTAGGGCCGGCGCACCCCCTAGGGGCCTATATAAAGGGGGGAGGGAGGGCAGCCATACCCTGAAGTCTTGGCGCCTCCCTCTCCCCTACTACACCTCTCCCTCTCGTAGTAGAACGGCGAAGCCCTGCTGCGGTGACTGCTGCCTCCACCACCACGCCGTCGTGCTGCTGGATCTTCATCAACCTCTCCTTCCCTCTTGCTGGATCAAGAAGGAGGAGACGTCACGCTGACCGTACGTGTGTTGAACGCGGAGGTGCCGTCCGTTCGGCGCTAGGATCTCCGGTGATTGGGATCACGTCGAGTACGACTCCCTCATCCCCGTTCTCTTGAACGCTTCCGCTCGCGATCTACAAAGGTATGTAGATGCATCCGAACACTCGTTGCTAGATGAACTCATAGATGGATCTTGGTGAAAACGTCGGAATTTTTTTTGTTTTCGGCAACGTTCCCCAACACTCCTCGCATCCGCCGTGAGCTCCTCCCGCTAACCCCCCTCTCATTTGATTCGTTTGCGTGCCGTAGCCGCCATCTCGCCTGTGACCGAACGCGCCGCCGCCTTTGCTCGCCGCCAACATGCCCTTGGCCACTCAATGGGCCGGCCGTCGTTCCCCACTTGATGCCCGCTCCGCGTAGAGCCTGTTGATGCCTCGCACGCGCCGCCTCGCTTGCCGTAGCCTCGGCCCCGAGCTCACCCGAGCTCCGGCTGCCGCCAAAGTCGTCGCCGGCGATGACTCCGGCCACCACAGGCCCGACCACCACCACCATTTGACGTGCCCCGGCAAGGGCTCTCCAACGAGCCCATCCGCACGACCTCTCGTCGCCGGAAACGGCCGGACGAGGACCTCCGCCATGTCCTGCTTAGCGCCGGCGGCTAATCACCGGTTAGCCGACGTGGCCGTCATTAGTTTAGGAGCTAACTAACCCTGTTAATTTAACACAAGACACTGAGCAGTGGGACCCGCCTTGTTAGTTTACTGGATAACCAAAATAATTAGGTTAACTAATAAAATCAGTGGACCCACGCGTCAGCATTGACCGTGCTGACGTGGCCTTTGACCGGGCCCACATGTCTATGAGCCTAGCCATCACTGTGGGACTGACCAGTGGGACCCACTGGTCAGGTTTGACCTGGACCTGGCGTGTTGGCCTGCTGATGTCACACTGATGTCATGCCGATGCAATAATCTATTTTCTGGATTTAATTTAATTTAGGAAATTCCAGAAAATGCCCCAAAATCCTAAAATTCATAGAAATTAAACCGTAACTCCAAATGCAAAGATTTATATATGAAAAATGATCAGAAAAATCCAATCTATCCATATGTACTAGTTTCATGCATGTTTAAACAAGTTAACTTGCTGTTTAGTGCAAAAACATGATAAGCACTATTTAAGATCACAAATGAGTTTGAACTTTGAATCTTTGGTTCAAAATAGCTCAAACCCATCTGGTTGTAGTTACATTAGCCCAACACACTCATTTTACCATGTCATCATCATGCATCATATTGTGCATTGCATTGATTGTGTTTCTTTCTTTGTTGCCGGTATTTGTCCCCTCTCGATAGACGTGGTTTCGACGATGAGTTCAATGACACCGATGAAGAGCTATAATATCTTCTGAAGTGCTAGGCAAGCAAAAAACCCTTGTTCATTCCGATACAATCCCACTCTCTCGCTCCTGCTCTCTTTTACTGCATTAGGACAACAACGATTCAACCATTACATGATGCGGTAGTTGAACCCCTTTCCTCTGCATGACCTGTCATTGCCACAGTAAATAGATGAAACCCACTAGCATGAGTAGGAGTTGTTTGAGCCCTGATGTGCCTACTCATTCATGTTTGTTTGTCATGCCTGCTATTGCTTAGAGTTGAGTCAGGTCTGATTTATCGGGGATGAATCGGAGGTGTGTAAACATTTCCTACTGTTGAGAGCTAAGTGTGTGAACACGATTTGGTAAAGGTAGCGGTGAGAGGCCATGTAGGAGTACATGGTGGGTTGTCTCATTGAAGCCATCCTTAGGAACTGAGTTCTGTGTTTGTGATCCATGAAACAGTTACTACCACGCATTGGGCCCGAAACCAATGGACCCTCTCGGCTTCTTGATCACCCTTGTCCTTTATCCAGGAGTTGCAACTAGTTTCTGGTGTTTATAGGATATGTGTTGGCGGCCGTGCGTAGCGCTGACCCTAGGGGTGAGCTATGATGCGGTAGATACACCATGGTCGGGCATGCCGGGCGCCCGTTTGGTGTCTGGGAACCCTGTACACATCATCCGGGGCCGTATGTGGAAACCTCGGCCGGACTCCCTGCGGATGGAACCTGGATAGGCAATAAACCTGGAGTCGAGACTTGAGTGTTTAGGTAGGCCGTGGCCGACACCCTCGTTGGGCTTCCGCTTGAAGGTTGCCGAGTACATGTCGTGTAAACGGCGGTAAGTGGTGAGAGCGTGTGTGAAGAAGTACACCGCTGCAGGGTTAACATCATCTATTCGAATAGCCGTGTCCGTGGTAATGGACTTCTGGGTTGCCTATAACAGTTCATAGACAAGTGAAAGTGGATACTCTAAAATTTGCAAGATAAGTGTGAGTGCTATGGATGGCCTTCTCGTAGGGAGACGGGAGTGGATCCATAGTGGTGTATTGAATGGTGAATATGTGGACTCATGTGCGCCACCTCAAAAGAGTTGCTTGCAGTCGTATTTCAGGTTAGCCACTGAGTCAAAGCTGGCTTGCTGCAGTTAAACTCCACCACCCCCTTTATTGATACCGATGCATATGTAGATAGTTCTGATGTAAGTCTTGCTGGGTACATTTGTACTCACGTTTTCCTATTTTATGTTTTGCAGAGAGACGTCAGTCTCGCTAGTAGTTCCGTGTGGACTTCGATGTTTAGCTGGATACCTCAGCTACGATCTTGTGCCCTCGGCAGGATCTGGTAGATAGTCAGGCTTCTTAGCCTTTTTCATTTATAGATGTCTGTAGTCAGACATGTTAAGCTTCCGCATGTGCTTTGATTTGTGTGCTATGACTATTGGGTCATGAGACCCATGTTTGTAATATCTCGCTCCTCGGAGCCTAATGAATAAATACTTGAGTCGTAGAGTCTTGTTGTGATGCCATGTTGTATTTACACATATCGAGCATATTGTGTGTATGATTGAAATGCTTGGTATGTGTGGGATCCGAAAATCTAGTTGTTTATCCTTGGCAGCCTCTCTTATGGGGAAAAGTAGTCTAGTGCTTCCATGAGCCATAGTAGTCTGCTACAGCCCGGTTCACCGGAGTCCTGCTAGCCCAGAACTACTGCTCAGGACACTTGACTGGCCGGCATGTGTTTCACTTCATTCCTATGTCTGTCCCTTCGGGAAAACGTCACGCAGTGATTTCCAAATTCCTGCCTAGCCTGCTACAGCCCGGGTTCCCCGGAGTCCTGTTAGCCCAGTGCTACAGCCCGGATTCACACGCTGTTGACCGACATGCTCGATTTGATTCATGTATGCCTGTCTCCATAGGTCTGTGCCGCTTTGGGTTCACGACTAGCCATGTCGGCCCGGGTTCTCTGTCATATGGATACTAGCGACACTATCATATACGTGAGCCAAAAGGCGCAAACGGTCCCGGGCCATGGTAAGGTGACACCCGTGGGGATACCGTGCGTGAGGCCGCAATGTGATATGAGGTGTTACCGGCTAGATCGATGTGACTTGGAATCGGGGTCCTGACAGCGTTGGTATCAGAGCCTGACTGCCTGTAGGATTGCCAAGCCAAACCGGTCGAAGTTGTGTCTAGAAATGCTTTAGTTATGTAGGGGAATTGATTGTGGAAGGGAACGTAAGGCTCTTTTTACTCCTTGTACCTTATGCCCTTCTGATCTGAGTCAACCTCTTCTTTTCTACGGGGTTAAGAAACTAGGCCTTCTCATCTATCTTTCAGGATGACGTGTTACTAATCCATAGACTTATAAGATTGTTGGATTTAAGCCTAGTTCAGTCTCTACTGCTTCTGTGTGTTCATAGTTGGTCTCAGAACCTTAATATTGTGATGTTAAGTGGTTGTGCCACCATTTTGCAGGATGTCTCAAATAATTTTGAGCATTTACAGCCGTTATGCTGTCTGAGTCATCCTAGGTCTCTAAATAGTCTGATGCATTTGCAAATCCTTTCTTCCCATTCCTGATATCCTTTTGGGCCAGATTAACCATACTAATCGGTGAGTTGAGGCACTTTGTTGCCTCAACACATAGGTTGGAGCTAGTATTATGACCCTAGGTGTCTTAGAGGATCACCTAGTAAATCTAGCCATGTCTTGTGTTCCCAGTGTGATGATTCTGGCCATCATTCTCGAAAGCATTCCGTGGTGCCATTTAGTTAGTAGGTATTCTATTCATGGGTTTGAACCCAAGATTCACTCTAGTCACCTCCAGTTGATAGTGTTTGCTCGTTCCTTTAGGATATTAGTAACCTTGCGACAGTCCTTCAGGTCCGTGGTATTTCCTTCTTCCAAATACCATGAACCATTAAGGCAGAAGTTCTTTGAACCAAAATATCACAATCAGAGTACTCTTGAGGAGTTCTCCATTCATAATTGTGATTCTGCCAGTTCTACCTTTCTGCATGGGTTATTTGGAAGAAACCTGTTGAACTTGGTTCGACATATTAATATATGCATCCACAACTCCGAAAGATATATGTCCTCTTGAGTTGTCCCTCTTCATTTATATTCCGACCATCGTCTATCAATTGATAGTCAGGAGTAATTGTGCATCCGTGTTATCGATGTTTATTATTCTCGTGGTCCGTTAAGCCATTCTATTTCAGAATGATTAGGAGAAACAAACTCCGATACCTCATCCATATCCAGGATTGGGTCAAAGTAGTTGTGTTCTGCAGATCAAATGCCAATCCAGCTTTTGCTCTGTTCTACCCTGGAGTATTACCCCCTTTATGTCAGGATAGTCATGAGAATTGCACCCTCTCTCATGAATTCTTGACGCAGTGATACTTCTTACCATCATTTTTCATTCCTCGGTCCCGTGTTGTCGCAACCGGAATGCCGGCAAGTGAACCATGATGTGTGAAATCAATACTCCTAGCAACTAGTTGCTAGGTAGCTAATGGACAATAATTTCTTTCTTGGCGTGTTGGTTATTGAATCATCATCCTAAGATTGATCGTGCTACCTAGTCCATTTTCCTGGTGCACTCTTCGATCAATGAGTTAGGATTGTGTCAGTCCCTCGCTCTCTTGATCATATCGTCTTGCTCTGAAAAGCAAGATTGTTCCCGAGCTTAGAAACATATCGGTGGTTCGTGATTTTCTGAATATTTCCTCGGAAGTATCACCAGGTTGCCCCCTGACTGTTATGTTGAGCTCGTGATCAAGTTGGTTTCTTGTAAACCACCCCTTCTCCAAGAATCTGTGTTGGATACCCTGAGCTAGTTGGTTAAGCTGAACAACAACTTGGAGAGTTGGAAGATGAAAGCTTGTCCGGCTCAGTTCATTCCAAAGGGATATCCTTGTGTGTGTGTGTGTGTGTTGAAGAAAGATGATATTTTCATCGATTGTTCCTCGGGATCGGTTGTTGAATCTATCGTCTTGTCCAAACCTTGATTTGAGTGTGGGCTATCGTCAAGTCAAATGAGAACCAACGATGTTCATAATGTTGTCTTACTCGTGGTTGTTTCCTCGAGCATACACCGTTATATCTTTTGGGTCTGACCAATGCTATCACCTTGTTCACATAATTATGGAATTCCATCTTCACGGAAATCTGGATGACCTGTTGTTGAGCCCATCGACAATATTTTCATCTTATCCATGATTCATGTTGAACATTAAGCTAGTGTTGGAAACTTTGAAAGCATTTCTTCATGCTAGCTCATGAAGCATATGTTTGGTATAAGAAGTGACTTCCTCTAGTTCACGTGCATTTGAAGCAAGTTGCCGCCATGAATTTGGGAAAGTTTGTCTCGCTTTCTCTGGAATCATCCCAAGTCAGTCATGCATACGTGCGAAGTATTCTGTGGTCTGGAGACTTGCAACCTTCATTCTATATGAATCCCTAGCACACCAAGCCACTGATTGATTTGTTCAAGGAGAAGAAGTTTCTTCTTAAGAGCTAGACTTACGCAAGGACTTCGATATCCTTGATGATGGTTCCCCATCTGGACTCGATAGTGTTTTATTATAAGACTACTATGTGGTCATGCTTGTCTGGGACAGCGTGTTCACAGGTTTGTAGCAAAACCGGCTCATGTTTTGGAGCTTACTATCGTAGTTCATTTTCTGAGAATCTCGCAACGTCATCTTGTCGGTTTGTGTTGCAAACTTTCTTTTCCAGACATGCTGTCTGAAATATCCTATTACCAACCAGATCTGAATCTCAGGCAGATATGATGGTTGGTACTTTTCCAGGATCTATGATGTAGGTCCCGATAGGGTTGATGTTCTGGCCGACACACCTAGCCGGAAGATCTATCATTATAGTATCTTTGCCCATCTTTCCATGAGGATTTCGTGCGACTTATTATAGAAGTTGTTCCTTAGGGATCCTTGTGCTCTCAGTTTCTTCGATGATTCTATAACCATTGAAACATTGGAAACACTCTCGATTGTTGAGTTTTTCCCCAGTTACCAGAATCATTCCCAGCATTTGCATTTTGTTCCCAACTTGCACTCAATAGTAGTTGTCCAGGATCATCTTCAAAAGTGGACTTACCATGGGTCCCATCCGTCTCCGATGATAAGCAAATCATCCATTGCGTTGTCTCCAACAAGGTAGTCCACATCATTCATCCTAGTCCGAGTATGCCATTTCTTCGAGCTCTTTCAAACGATCAATTGAAAATTGCTTTAAGTTGGTATGAAGAGTTTCAATGATCTATGGATCAAAAGTAATTCTTTTTGCCAGTTAAGGGAACAATCCAACGAGTCACCTTTCCCAAGGTGCCCCGTTACGGGATCATGGCAATTATTTCCTCGCCACCTTGACACCATTCACCATCTTTCTAAGCGTGGAATTGTTGCCCACAAATCAAACCTCGTCGTTTGTTCTTCCATCCCTCTCGATGTGTTTTGTGTATCAACTCGAGATGTTTCAACATCTCATTCCGCGAGTTGATCTTGTATAGCTCGATCTTCGAGAAGATCAATCCTAGTAAAGTTTCTTCCCGTCGTCATCGCATGGATGAAGATCTCAAAAGCGAGGATATCAAGATCAATGTATGCAACGAATCAACAATCTTATGAGGTGCAGCTTGGATCGAGAAGACTGTGATAGTTTGTGACCTCCTTTCCCCTTACCTCACGTCTTGAATCTCGGGACGAGATTCTTGTTTAGTGGGGGTGAGTTGTCACAGCCCTAGCCTTAGCCTTTGCTTGACCTTGCATGATCATCATGTCATCATGTTTAAGTTTTATGAAACTTTGAAATTTGGATGATCAAGCCCTAGCACAAATGCAATTCAAATAGTTCCAAATAAAAATATTTTCAATGAACTCAAAATGCCTTTTAAAAATGTTCATCATCTTTGGTTTAAGGTGGAAGCATCTACCGAAGATGATTTGCATTTTTGCTGGACACATTTGGGCTTTGAATTAAATCCCTAGGTATTTGAATTTGGGCATTTAATCAATATAAATATTTTAAATGCTCGAATAATCCTGGAAACAATTTTGGGCAGTCGTAAATATTTCAAATAGAGCCCAAAATATATCCCAGGATTTATGGAAATGAGTTAGTATTATTACTAATTCCAAACATATCAAATAAATAGAAAACAGAAAACTAATAGAAGGACAGAGAGAGAGTTTCCTTACCTGGCGCCCACCTGGCGGCCCAGCTGGCCCAGCCAGCCCACCAGGGGCACGGGCGTCTTCTTCCCCGCGCCAGCACACGAAGCAGCTCGCTGGAGCACGCTGACAACGCGCTGGCCACCTCCTGCTTGCCGCCGAGCGGTTGGACGCGTGGCTGAACCGCCTCGACGACGACCCGAACCTGCCTGGCCCGTCTTTCCTCTCCCTCACTCTCTCCCTCGCCCCTGCTCGCCATGGCCGACGCTGTCGCGTCTGCGTCGCCGTGAAACCGCGGCCACCGGCCCTCCCTAGTCCATCCAGCGTGTCCAAGAGAACCGCCTCGGCTCCGTCTTCCTCCTCGACGCCCCACGCAACTAGTGATGCACCACAGCGCCTGCATCGCCCTTGTTTTCTTCCTTCGGCTGCCGAGATTGCCGACGACCTTGCGCCCTCTCCGACACTTCCGCGAGCCCGCAGAGCCTCTCCTCGCATCCGCCGTGAGCTCCTCCCCCTAACCCCCCCTCTCATTTGCTTCGTTTGCGTGTCATAGCCGCCATCTCGCCTGTGACCGAACGTGCCGCCGCCTGTGCTCACCCTCGACGTGCCCTCGGCCACTCAATGGCCCGACCGTCGTGCCCTGCTTGATCCCCACTCCGCGTAGAGCCTGTTGATGCCTCGCACGCGCCGCCTCGCTCACCGTAGCCTCAGCCCCGAGCTCACCCGAGCTCCGGCTGCTGCCAAAGTCGTCGCCGGCGATGACTCCGGCCACCACAGGCCCGGCCACCACCACCATCCGACGCACGCCGGCAAGGGCTCTCCAACGAGCCCATCTGCACGACCTCTCGTCGCCAGAAACGGCCGGACGAGGACCTCCGCCGTGTCCTGCTTAGCGCCGGCGGCTAATCGCCGGTTAGCCGACGTGGCCGTCATTAGTTTAGGGGCTAACTAACCCTGTTAATTTAACACAAGACACTGACCAGTGGGACCTGCCTTGTTAGTTTGCTGGATAACCAAAATAATTAGGTTAACTAATAAAATCAGTGGACCCACGCGTCAGCATTGACCGTGCTGACGTGGCCTTTGACCGGGCCCACATGTCTGTGAGCCTAGCCATCACTGTGAGATTGACCAGTGGGACCACTGGTCAGGTTTGACCTGGACCTGGCGTGTTGACCTGCTGATGTCACACTGATGTCATGCCGACGCAATAATCTATTTTCTGGATTTAATTTAATTTAGGAAATTCCAGAAAATGCCCAAAACTTCTAAAATGCATAGAAATTAAACTGTAACTCCAAATGCAAAGATTTATATATGAAAAATGATCAAAAAATCCAATCTATCCATTTGTACTGGTTTCATGCATGGTTAAACAAGTTAACTTGGTGTTTAGTGCAAAAACATGATAATCACTATTTAAGATCACAAATGAGTTTGAACTTTGAATCTTTGGTTCAAAATAGCTCAAACCCATCTGGTTGTAGTTGCATTAGCCCAACACACTCATTTCACCATGTCATGATCATGCATCATATTGTGCATTGCATTGATTGTGTTTCTTTCTCTGTTGCCGGTATTTGTCCCCTCTCGATAGACGTGGTTTCGACGATGAGTTCAATGACACCGATGAAGAGCTATAATATCTTCTGAAGTGCTAGGCAAGCAAAAAACCCTTGTTCATTCCGATACAATCCCACTCTCTCGCTCCTGCTCTCTTTTACTGCATTAGGACAACAACGATTCAACTATTACATGATGCGGTAGTTGAACCCCTTTCCTCTGCATGACCTGTCATTGCCACAGTAAATAGATGAAACCCACTAGCATGAGTAGGAGTTGTTTGAGCCCTGATGTGCCTACTCATTCATGTTTGTTTGTCATGCCTGCTACTACTTAGAGTTGAGTCAGGTCTGATTCATCGGGGATGAATCGGAGGTGTGTAAACATGTCCTAATATTGAGAGCTAAGTGTGTGAACACGATTTGGTAAAGGTAGCGGTGAGAGGCCATGTAGGAGTACATGGTGGGTTGTCTCATTGAAGCCGTCCTCAGGAACTGAGTTCTGTGTTTGTGATCCATGAAACAGTTACTACCATGCATTGGGTCCGAAACCAATGGACCCTCTCGGCTTCTTGATCACCCTTGTCCTCTGTCCAGGAGTTGCAACTAGTTTCTGGTGTTTATAGGATATGTGGTGGCGGCCGTGCGTAGCGCTGACCCTAGGGATGGGCTATGATGCGGTAGATACACCGTGGCCGGGCATGCCGGGCGCCCATTTGGTGTCTCGGAACCCTGTACACATCGTCTGGGGCTGTATGTGGAAACCTCGGCCGGACTCCCTGCGGATGGAACCTGGATAGGCGATAAACCTAGACTAGAGACTTGAGTGTTTAGGTAGGCCGTGGCCGAGGCCCTCGTTGGGCTTCCGCTTGGAGGTTGCCGAGTACATGTCATGTAAACGGCGGTAAGTGGTGAGAGCGTGTGTGAAGAAGTACACCCCTGCAGGGTTAACATCATCTATTCGAATAGCCGTGTCCGTGGTAATGGACTTTTGGGTTGCCTATAACAGTTCATAGACAAGTGAAAGTGGATACTCTAAAACTCGCAAGATAAGTGTGAGTGCTATGGATGGCCTTCTCGTAGGGAGACGGGAGCGGATCCATAGTGGTGTATTGAATGGTGAATATGTGGACTCGTGTGCGCCACCTCAAAAGAGTTGCTTGCACTTGTAGTTCAGGTTAGCCACTGAGTCAAAGCTGGCTTGCTGCAGTTAAACTCCACCAACCCCTTTATTGATACTGATGCATATGTAGATAGTTCTGATGTAAGTCTTGCTGGGTACATTTGTACTCACGTTTTCCTATTTTATGTTTTGCAGAGAGACGTCAGTCTCGCTAGTAGTTCCGTGTGGACTTCGACGTTTAGCTTGATACCTCAGCTATGATCTTGTGCCCTCGGCAGGATCTGGTAGATAGTCAGGCTTCTTAGCCTTTTTCAATAGATGTCTGTACTCAGACATGTTAAGCTTCCGCATGTGCTTTGATTTGTATGCTATGATTGTTGGGTCATGAGACCCATGTTTGTAATATCTCGCTCCTCGGAGCCTAATGAATAAATACTTGAGTAGTAGAGTCTTGTTGTGATGTCATGTTGTATTTACACATATCGAGCATATTGTGTGTATGACTGAAATGCTTGGTATGTGTGGGATCCGACAATCTAGTTGTTTATCCTTGGCAGCCTCTCTTATGGGGAAAAGTAGTCTAGTGCTTCCATGAGCCGTAGTAGTCCGCTATAGCCCGGTTAACCGGAGTCCTGCTAGCCCAGCACTACTGCTCAGGACACTTGACTGGCCGGCATGTGTTTCACTTCGTTCCTATGTCTGTCCCTTCGGGGAAACGTCACGCGGTGACTTCCGGATTCCTGCCTAGCCTGCTACAGCCCGGATTCCCCGGAGTCCTGTTAGCCCAGTGCTACAGCCCGGATTCACACGCTGTTGACCGACATGCTTGATGTGATTCATGTATGCCTGTCTCCATAGGTCTGTGCCGCTTTGGGTTCACAACTAGCCATGTCGGCCCGGGTTCTCTGTCATATGGATGCTAGCGACACTATCATATACATGAGCCAAAAGGTGCAAACTGTCCCGGGCCATGGTAAGGCGACACCCATGGGGATACTGTGCGTGAGACCGCAATGTGATATGAGGTGTTACCGGCTAGATCGATGTGACTTGGAATCGGGGTCCTGACAAAAAAATTCCCACATTTTGATGGGATCCGAAATATTTTTATCCAAAATTTCTAGTTAGGTTAAATATAAAATCAAAATAAAGTTGTATTACGTTAAAATCCAACGAAATATTGCACACGCAACAAGTAATGAAATTAAAATTTTCAAATTCCAAAAATAATATATTTTTCAAACTAATTACGTGTTTGGTGCATAGTAATTGTCCAGTTATTATAATTACATCCCATTTATTATTTCTTAAAGTCCATTTTCTTGTTAAGCCTAATGCATGGAAAGTTTGCAGCCTAGCGGGGCGGAGAATAACAAGTTGACCCGGATATTGTGTACAACTGTCGGCCCAGTTGCATTGCTGATGTTGAAAAAAAAAGCTATTTTTATACACACATTTAAAAAAATTGTATAGACAAGGAACACTTTTTGTACACACATTTAACAATTTTTAAATACATGATTAACACTTTTTAAAACATATTTTTTTAGTCAACAGTGGGCCCACAGCGAGCGGAGGAGGTCACGATACACATATTTTTTAAATACATGATTAACACTTTTTAAAACATATTTTTTAGTCAATGGTGGGCCCACAGCGAGCGAAGGAGGTCACAATACACATATTTTTTAAATACATGATTAACACTTTTGCAAAAACAATTAGCCCACAGCGAGCCAATTAGCTCTAGTCGGCCCACAGTGGGCCGACAGGACCCAATCAGCCCACAGTGGGCCGACAGGGGCCAGTCGGTCAGCTGTAGGTCGACTGGAATCCAATCGGCCGGTTGTGGGCCGACTAGGCCCAGTCGGCCTGCAGCGGGCCGACGGTGTATTATTTTTGAAAAAAGTTTACCCAGCGTAATATTTATGAAAATTAATAAAAAATGTATTATTTAAAAAAAATAGCAGAAAAAAGGCCTATGTAGTACAGTACAACCTAACATGGTTACTCAGCCCACATTCAGCGACGCTGGGAAGGCCCAAACAAGGCTTCTGTACAACTTTTTGAAGTCACTAAGCTCAATTAATAACTTAAGAAAAAAGTTAGATTACAGTGGAACCTAATTAAAAGCTGTCACGAGCAAATAAATAATTCAACGGGTCCCTCTTGTGCGTGTGCGTGTGTGTGTGAGAGAGAGAGAGACAGACAGACAGACCCATCGGCCGATGCTCGTAAATACATCTTTCAGCCATATGCATTGCTGATGCTTAGTAAAAACTTATATAGTTGACACAATCATATAGAACATCATAGCACACTGAACTTGCATACAAAAAATTCACGCAGGCGGCACAACCAGGATGGAAGCAGTGGATCGCTACGGGAAGGGCTATGTTGAAACCAACGAAGTCGTACATAACAGTTCATCGTCTTTATCAATGACGGAGAAATATCTTGAATGTTGTGCAAAGAAAATAGACAGACAACACAATAAGTTCTGCTAGCACATTAAGTTGACGTACATCCCTTTCTAAAAAAAGTTCAGGTACAAAATTAGAACAGGTCACAATCAAATGTACTGGCATATCAGTGCTTCACACCCATAGCTCGGATTTAACTAGTATCTGACAAGATTCAGTTGTTACCTCAAATTAGAGCACATCAGGCAGCCAGCCCTGCTCTTCTCCCAAAGAAGCAGTGGCCTCCGCCGCGCGATGGAGTAGGCACTGTGCCATCCATCGTTCTGAGCAACACGGGGAAAGTCTGATGTTGACTCCTGTAATGGACGTCGTCGACGGACCCTGGCACCAGTGGCGGCGGCAGGACTCTGATTGATGAATTGACCACTTCTTCGACATGCACGAACACTCGATACAGGTACATCCCTAACGTGGTCTGCGGCGGCCTTGGTGGCGACGAATAGTACAACCCCGGTTCCTGCACCGGTATCTCAACACCAATCACCTTCGGTATGGTGGACGGCTTCTTCATCCATGCAATAACCGTCAGAGCCCAGCTGTCTGGAGGAACAAACATACTTACGAGCTCACCTCCAAGGTCGTTGATAAGCTCGTTCATGGACTCGCTGTTCCAAGCACGTCGAGGCATGCCGTGGAAGGTAAGCTTTGTTAAAAACTCAAGCTCAGAGGGCACCGAGCCCCATCCTGGGTGCCACCGATCAAAGCTCACCAGTGCGCCATCGCAGAACAAACACCGGGAAGATTCGAACACACGACTGCAGTCGAAAGTTATCCGGAACCTGACGAAGAAATCAGCCGGTGGCGGACAGACTTCGACGAGCAAGTCACTTATTTGGATTCCGTGCGCAATGCCAAGAGCTTTGACAAGGTCATCCGGCGAGACGGGAGGCCGGTCGCCGTTGATGGTTACCATCACCACTTTGCCGGCAAACTGGTCGTCAAGCGCCGCCATGCCACTATTGAGCGACAACACGCAGCGACCGAAGGCAGGACGGACCTCAGGATCTCCGGCTCGGAGATCCGCGTTGACCGGCGACATGATAGTGCGCTTGAGTATAGGGAGTATAGGAGGGGGATTTGGGGGAACTGGAGTAGGAATCGAGATTCCAGAGGTGGGGGAGGGGCGGGAGACTGGTGATGAAAAGGTAGCATGAATTTCGAGCACGCGCCAATATGCTCTCGGCGGGCAAGCGCACGAAAACACCGGTGGCGCCCACATGTCGGCCTAAGAGCCCTTATTCTTTCTTTTTTGGAGAGCCCGGCCTTTTTTTCAGGATCTTTTGAGAGCCCGGCCTGAGAGTCATAATTGACCTATTTGGCATTGCGTTACTACTTGGCCCATATTCAACGACACCTCACTGGCCCAAACAAGTGTACATCATCGAAAAGACACTGAGCTCAAATTATATAACTTGAAAAAGGAGATATACTCTGAACACTGGAGAATGGTGATGCCCTCATTTAGCCCACCAGTAGTTCGAGACAATAAACAGTTCGAAACAACGATATATACAACATTCAAACACTGACTAGTGACTACTACTGACATAAACAGCAAGACATGATAGTTCATAAGAAGTCTTGCTACACCACCAAAACGCACCCATCTGCAGCGCTCAGACTCTCGTGATCCACACGAGAATGACATTCTAAACAGAAGCAACTATTACATAGTAAGAGTGACATAGACAAGGATGACCAAATGACAAGGAATATGCATAACAAAAGAAAGAACTACCCATCCATAACCAGCAACAAAGACAACAAAGTCATTCGAAGAGATGATCCAACACCATCATAATTTGCAGCCCCGCTTCAGCGACCAGTGATCCGGAGACACCGGTACTCCACCCTTTCGATGCAACAGCCCAATTACCTATCAACCTGAAGGCTCGAACCACATCACTACCTGTCGTAATTGAGACATCCAAGGATCAAAGTTAATCTAGATGCCTTTGTCATTCTCACCTTCTTTTGGCTGCAGGCTGTATCATTGACAATCAGGGGAGTTTGCTCCCGAACTCCTAGGGCTCGCCGTGTAGACATAGTTTTCCATAGCAAACAGAGCCTCTCTGCCATCAAGGTCCTTGCCGACGGTGATCTCCTAGTTAATCGGATAATTGAGTTCGAGAAACAGAGAGTGTGAGCCAAGGTTGTTTACCCGCCTCCAACTAAAAAATCCTAAAGGCCCAACAAGCTGGTATCCTGCTCATAGACGTAACAGCCACTGTCCAGATACTCACGTATTACACGGTGCTTTCTATACAGTGGGGTTTTTGCAATATAACTTTTCCGGCTCATGTGTCCGAATGATCATCAGTCTTTTGCCGTCGTCTGATCGAGCGAGGAACCAGTTGTGCTTCCCTGTTTTTGGCAAAGGTGGTGTGATTACAAAGGGCAGTAACAGTAGGGACACTGCATCATATCAAAAAGGACAGGCATTGTTAATGTAAGATCAGCATTGTTCATAGTATGAGTAGGATAATGCAAGAGACAACATTGATATGTCCCTATTGGAACTGGGAGGAAAATACAGGGAAATGTATACTGGGTTCGAAAATATAGAAGTGCCATGCATGGTTATACTCATGTTATCTCGCAATCGATTCTTCACAGGAAACTACCATGTCATGCATGTTATGTAATCATGTTCTGTCCTCACAAACAAATTCTTCAAGGTAACTAACAGACCATGCATTGTTATATACTCGTGTTCTCTGGGCAAAATTTTTGTGAGGATATTATTCTAGCCATTGATTGCTGAAGGGCGAATATAGGTATGTACACATGGTAAGCATTGCAGGATTTCACTACTTCCAAATATAGAGTTCTCCATATGCACAATTACTTCCCTAATGTATGGTTAGATGAAACCAACAGTGCGGTGCATGTTTCTACATCATGAAAATGAGGAAACTAACATGAGAGGAAACAACTTACAAGCGTCGTCCCAGCAATACGTGGTGCCATCTGCTTTGTCGATCGCGTAGATGATGCCATTGTGTTCAATAGCATCATAGAAGTGTGTATCAGCTTTGACGATGATCCACTGCGAGCCGAGTTGTCTCCAGCTAAAGAAGGCACCGGCATAAACATAGGCGAGTCCGCGGTCGAACAAGGCAATTAGCTTGAAGTCTGCATAATTCGCATGTCGTGTGGGCACTTGGCAGATTATAATCTTCTGCAAAACAAGGTCCGTCCAACTGACGTAGTAATCTAGATGACTTGGACCGCGATGGTAATACTCTATATAATCCAACGGAGGAAGGATAATCTCATGGGAGGTCTAGAAGTTCACGAGCACCAACTTTTTACCGTCTTCTCTGAAGGCAGCCGTCCAGTGGGAGTTCATGCCGACCCAGTACATACCTGCCAAGAAGTTTTGGGCGATGGTGATCGGATCGATGTCGAGGGAAATGATGTACGGCAACCCACTACATACCTGCAAAGAAGTTTTGGCTAATGGAGATCGGATTGAAGTCGAGGGGCATCATGCACGCCTCCGTATCATGGTGAGCGAATCTCGCAAGACCAGATAGCAGCAAGCAGGGTGTCTTGAAAAGCTTAGGCCTCGCTTCGACGATGGCCGTGTGCATGTCCGTCGAGCATGCAGCCAGCCGCAGGGCGCTCAACATATCCATACACGAACAACAGAGGTCGAGGATGTCACTGGGGAGATTGCTCCAATCGCGGCTCATATGGATGCTGCGCGGTTCGCGTTCGGCCATGGTGGGGTTTGGAAGGGGGCTTGATTTACGGGGGAGAAGGATGTCGGTGCTGGAGCGGCTAGCGAGGGAATAGTGGTACTGGGGAGGCGAGTGAGGCGACGGTACATGGGGGCATAGTGAGATGGAGACGGAGAAGGAGATGGAGATGGAGTGGTGCTATGGGAGCGGAGAGGGAGACGAGGCGAGGCGCCAATGTGCTGTACAGCGGCGGTGATAGACTATGCTGTGCATAGGGTGAGGCTGACTTTGGTAACCCGAACACGCCGCCTGGACTAGTGTCAGGTGCAGGGTGTTGTCACTTCACTATGAGGACCAGATGAATAGTATTTTGACCATCAAGTGTACCACAGTTGTACTACTACTACTACTACTACTAGTAGTAGTAGGTACATGAGTACTCCAGTATTGTATAGCGTAAATAGGTCTCCCGTGCTAGCATGCCTGTTCACTTCATCGTTCAGGTATCATCCATATTGCGAGCAGAACCAAATTCTCGTGCATGCCCAATCAACGCTCTGCCGCGATGCATGCAGTGGTCATTCTGGTGCATCAAGGACGGCATACAGATCGTTCCACACTTGAGAAGAGGAAAAATGGAAAGGTAGGACGCGGAAGCAGAGGAAGAGAACGCTGGCTAACGAGGCTGGGAGGGGATCGAGCAGGAAGTTAATGCTCCACGCCAGGCCTCCTTTGGTTCATAGGATTGAAAAATCATAGGAATAGAAAAGTCATAGGAAATGAGACGACGTGCATCTCAAATCCTATGCATAGGAATAGAAAAGGAGATGCCCTTTGATTCACACCATAGGATTTTTTCCATTGAGTCTAGGCTAATGTTTATTTTCCTATGAAATGTGGAGGATAGGAAGAATTCCTCCATAGGAATAGGATTTCATTCCTACAAACCAAAGAGCTCTGAAGGAATTTTTCCTATAAAAATCCTATCCTATGAAAATCCTACAAAATTCCTCCAAACCAAAGGAGGCCTAAAGGTTTTGGGAAAACCTGATTTTCATGAGGTGACTTATACTCACCTAAATGGAGGGAGTATTCCTTAACCAGAAATGTTGTGTCTCCCACTCACGCGCTCAAAAAAAACTATGACACATTTTTATCTGTTTGCATAGGTCCCACCTATCAGGAAAGATGGGCACGTACACGAACAGGTACGACTCATCAGTCTACCCGCATAGCCTTTTCATTTAGTCTACCTAGCCATCTAATCAACTGCCTGCACGCCACTTATCCCATTTACTCCTTCTCCACCGGGAACCGATTCTCCTCGGCTTCTTCACCTCCCCTTCGTCTTCATTTGCATCCAAACCCCACTGCGTTCACATTGTTTTAACCTCTTTAAATAATCATCTACTACTTCAGTTAGACTAGCCATCTAATCCTAATTCTCCAAACCATGGCCCTCCGTTCCAGCGGTTCCAAATGGCGAAAGAGATCGAGATGCAGGTTTTTAGCATCCAACATGTCCTCGTCGAAGGCTCGATGTGCATAGTTGCCACCGTCACCGTCCACCCAAGGGTTGTCCGGCAGTGGATCAACAATGTATCCAACTCCCTCGAAAAGGTAGAGATGAGGGTCATCGGTCTCGACGCAAAGTACACGGAGCGTGCCCCTGGGAAGATCCAGCGCGCCGCCGTCCTTCAGCTGTGCCTCGAAGATGATGTTTTGGTGTACCACATCATACACTCGCCCTCCATACCAGGTGAGCTTCAAGATTTCTTGTCTTGGGAGGACGTATACTTCTATGGGGCAGCCATCGAAGGGGACGAATAGAAGCTGGAGCCGTACATCCTTGATTTGAAAAGCATCGCTCACCTACAAACCAGAATCAAAATTCCTGTAGAAGTTTGTGATAAATAGACACCATCCCTATTCGACGTAGCAAATTTTTTGATCGGTACAAATCTTCAGAAGGGTGACGAGACGGTGGCATTAAGGTCGTCTAGATGGGAGAATTATCCCTTGACGTACGAGCAGATAAAATATGCTGCCATCGATGCCCGTGTGAGTTTCGAGATAGCTGCAAGGTCCAAAGAGCTTGTTGCGAAACCGTCTCCCACAGAGAAGAAGAAGAAGAAGAAGAAGAAGAAGAAGAAGAAGAAGAAGAAGAAGAAGAAGAAGAAGAAGAAGAAGAAGAAGAAGAAGAAGAAGAAGAAAAGGCTGCACCAGCAGGAGGGCATTATGGATGGATGAACTATTTCCTCTCTTGTAAAAAAACTTATTCCCTCTCGGTGTATATTGATATAGATGGACTATTTCGATGGTGTGCATGTCTTTGGAACAGAGTAGTAGCATGGGTCCGCTTGACTATAAGGAACTATTTATCCGCATATATAGCTTTCTCTGCTACTCCTTCCAATGATCGGTATGCAGTGCATGTGTCCGTAGACATGACAGCTTGTCCATGGAAGTTCAACTACGGCGACCATCATGTTTCATCTCGCGATTCCCACGACGCCTCTCCAACCCATGGCACCACGCCCCCCGACGTGCGCCTCACCCCTCTTGGCCGAACCGCCCCTCTGCCTTTGTGTGCATGACATGTGGGCCACCTAAAATGCGGCGAGCATCAAGTTTCTACCACAGCCACCCGCGATTCCCACGACGCCGCTCGAACCCATGAAACCACACGTCCCCCGACCTGCGGCTCACCCCTCTTGGCCCTACTGCCCCTCTGCCTATGGGAGCATTACATGTGGACCAGTCACCTATCGGGTCCACATGTTATTGACTCAAAGGTAGGTGTAGTAAGGCGCTGAAGCTCAGTCCCGACGGCCCTGAGAGGGAAATGTAACTCCTGCGCCAGGGCTTGTGGTGCTCCCGCAGCACGAACTCGTGCCAAACTTGAGATTTGTTTCTTTACTATACATGCACGCAACGATTTAATGGACATTGTAATCTCAACATGTGATGGGGAGCTCTAAATTTGAATTTGAAACTTACAAAACGAAAAGATTCAAAACAAATAAACTGGGAGAGAGGGAGTATATCGTAGGATGTGTCCCATACAAAATAAGTCCCCTGGTTTGTCACCGCGAAGATGCGGTTAGAAATGTCTTCCTACTCATACGGCATCAAATCGGCCGCAGACAGCATGGTCCGCCTTTGACCGCCATGTGCAAGGTTCGTGCTTTCTTATTCAATCTCACCGTGGTTCCATCGTACCAATTCATGCGGTGGCCCGTTGCATGGCTGATCCCAATGTTGGACAAAGGTTCTACGGGAACGGTGTCACTGTTGTAAATGTTGTGCAAATTCATGTTAGTACCCTCCCGTACATATGCAAGCTAATCTCCACTCACACCGAGCCTAACCTGTGAAACAGTGGGCAGGGGGAGAATTAGGAAATGGACACGGAAGTAGTCTTTAGAATGCATTTACTACGTGATCAAACTCATCTTACCTGCTCATCGGAGGAAATCCGAGTGCCCCTCAACATCGGCATCTCAAGGGGCGTCAACTTGCAACTACGGCCACGCCGCGCTGGAGAGACCCCCAAGGAAACATCCTCGTGCGTTCCACGGAACATCAAGATGCATTTGTAAGTTTATCTTGTGAGAGAAAAGGATGAACAAGGGAAGGCCTCTAAAGATAGAGATGGACACTACTACTACCAATGTGCTGGCCCGTGCATTGCAATGGATCCAAAGTAGTAGAATAATACTTGTTCACATGCTTGAAATATAAACACTCTAGTTTTGATATACATGTCTTAGCAGACATGACAGCTTGTCCATGGAAGTTGAACCACGGCGACCATCACGTTTCTTGTTTCTACCACTACCACACCCACGCGATTCCCACGACGCCGCTCCAACCCACGGCACGACGTCCCCCGGCGTGGACATGGATCCTCTGACGTGGCTATCATTGCCATGCCCTGCCTTTTCTTCGCTGACAGGTGGGACCCACGCTTATGGGTCCCACATGTCAGTGACAGAATGGTAGGATTGTTCGCGTCAGGGGATCCTCATGCCCCCGACATGCCCCTCACCCCTCTCGGCCCCACCGCTCCTCTGCCTTTGTGTGCATGATATACTCCTAATATATTACTCCCTTCGTACCTAAATATTTGTCTTTTTTGAGATTTCAAATGGACTATCACATACGGATTATATAGACATATTCTAGTGTTTCTAGCAAGATGCCCGCGTGTTGCACGAAGTTGATGGAAAAGGTAAGCACAACTTATAAATTGACGGATCGAGTACTAGTTACAGTGATGCATATAATTAAGCAAAGGGATCGCACATGTCGGTATTGACTGGAACGAGAATGCAACAGCACAATAAGAATTAAGGCCACGATGATGTGATCGCAGTGGTGGTTACAGAAGGCAAGAAGAAAGATGGATCCACGAATGTACAACCTCCTCCTCCTCAACTTAGTGCGTCGGGCCACCGACCGGCGGCTAAGGAGCGGCGGCTTTTGTGGCGAGGTCGAGGTGCTTCCCAGCAAAGGCATCCAAGGCTTCCAGCCGGTTGAGGAAGGCCAACCTCGTAGCGTCCTCACTGGCATTGTAGATACCTATGTACATGATTTGCTCGTACACGTGGATGTGTAGGTCGACGAATTCTTCCAGGGCGAGGCGCCTCGCAGCGAGCGCGACCTCCAGGTGGACATTCTTCGTGGCGTCGGCGGGCAGTCGCAGGGCCACCAGTGCTTGAAAGAGGTTCCGGCCATGGAGGCCGATTAGGGTGGCAGGCAATGAGGAGCCCGGGCGCGCGGGCTGGAGGAGTACGGCGATGTCGTCCACGAGCTTCTTGATGACGGTGAACTTGTTGCTGGTGTCAACGATCATCTGTTCCAACTGAGAGTCGTAGTTGGCGTCGACGGCGGCCATCCACCAGCCGGTCTCCAACACCGTCTGGAGACGATCCTCGGCGCCATGCCGCAAGGCGGTGTTGTGAACCATCTGGCGCAGCCGCTGGCCGCTCACGCGCATCGCCGCCATGGGTCTGGAGTGAGCTCTTTTGCGCTTAGTGTAGGTGCTTAGGCAAATGCTTAGGTGCGTACGATGTGGTAGATGCATTGGAATGGAGGGGCGCCTTTATATGAGGGCAATGAGGGCAAACTGCGTTGCATTCACATCGTGCAACCTCTTTTCCCAGACCTCCTCCCATTACTTCCCTCATGCATTAATTGAGGAGGATGCATTGGCTGTTCAACATATCGGGAACTGCTACTCCCTCCCTCGTCTGCATTAAAGCCGTATCGGGAACTGCACCGCCCGCTTTCAAATCGAATACTCCCTTGTTGTAGTATGAGTGACTAAGTGATGACTATGTATAACATGCCAAACATCAGATAGCCTAACGCACCGTGTTAAATCTCCAAGGGCGCGACCGCACGAGCGACGCGGCGGTCATGGTAGGCACGACCATGATACGGGCTGCTGGCAGCCCTTGGATCTGAGATCAAACGGTCGCATGCTAAGTTGCTGAAAATTTGTAGAATAACCCTCCAGGATAGGATATTCACCCATAGGTCTAGAATCACGCCATGCAACCGTTCGATCTCAGATCAAAGGGCTCGTGGAAGCCCGTATCATGGGAGAATGGAAAGCCACTACCTTGCAGTTCGCACGCTGGCAGTTCGCTCCTACTCGTCCCCGCACGTCCTTCAATACTACGGCGGTTCGCTCCTAGTCGTCCCGTCCATTCACATTATGGCAGTTCCACTAATCCTAACCCTCCTCCCAAATCCATGGCGTCCCAAATCTCCAGGATCGGTGGTGAGTACAAGGTTAGAACCATCACCGGCGATGAGTTCAACGTAATCTACACCCGTTCTTCCGTGACGGTGAAAGGATGCCTTTCTCGCTTCAGACGCATGTTCGAAAACTCAGATGATGAGTGGGTCGCTGGGCTAGATGTTGACTACACCACAGTCCTGGGACGAGAGAAGGATCTAAAGGACGAAGAGAGGAAGAAGCCCGCCGTGATCCAGGTTTGCGTGCATGACTTATGCTTGGTCTACCACATATGCCATGCCGACATTGAGTGCTAGGATTTTAAGGACTTCCTCGGGAGCAACCTAGTCAAATTCGTTACTATAGACTTTGGTAACGACAAAGAAGTCTTGCGTCGGGTAGGCCTCGTTGTAGGCAACACCTTCGACCTCCAGAAGAATCGGCTGGTGTCCTCTCTTCAGCCTTCAATGCTGACCCTGGCAGGAGCCATGCTTCATCCTTCGTACGGTAAACTGGAGAAACCTCCATACACATTTCATCGTCATGCATGGCAGCGGAATGTACTAGATATAGACCACATCCAGTACGCTGCAATGGATGGCTACCTTTGCTTCAATATCTACAAGGGTTGGATGAAGAGCAACAGCCAAGTGTGCGGTTCAAGCAAAGAAGTATCGGCCAAGAGGAAGAGGGACAAGGATGAAGTCGAGGACATGGACGAGGACTCCGAGTAAGGTGGCAGTGTCGTTGCTCATGGTGGTTCTAATGCAGTGTCTACCAGAATAGTTGCAAAGTTTAATTTTAGGTGTGCTTAATTTAATTTGAGGGGTGTGTTGTGCTGAGCCCCCAGCAGAACTATGTTATGTTTCTTCTTGTTACTTTAACTCTTCAGTACGTACATACAAGTATTTCTTACATTTCATCTTTTAGTTGGTACAGTACTACCACTCGTTTCTTCACATTATATACGTACAATATATATGGCCAACATCATATAGCCAGCAGTTTAGTTGTCAAAGAATTACAGGGTGCTTAGTTTTGTCAAATAATTCCAGGGTGCTTAGTTTTATTTGAGGGGTGGGTTGTGCACTTGTGCTGGACACCATTATTGTGACAAGCCTTTTTAATAGTACTATATGCATAATTTGGCGACGAGCGCTCTCTATATGTACCACCTTTTTTTATTTCAAGTTTTGCTCCGTGGCGCAATTCATCGATACTACTACTGTACAAAAGTGGAGTATATACATTTTTTAAAAGGCTAGAGGGCGGGGCAGTCTAGATCGGTCGGTTTCACGAGAGGCGAGGGCCTTTGTGATTTGACGGCTCTTTACTGCTATCAAATCGAATAGTATTGCGCCGCCCGCTGCACGCCCCGCGCCTCCATTAAACCCCTCCGTTAAACCCGCATGCAAACCGAGAATCCTACTCCGGCCACACGTCCGTTCATGAGTGGGCCGGAATTAAACGCAACACCGGCCGAGCTCCTCTCGTCCGCCCTCAGTTTAAACGAGGCCAGACGCCGGCCAAGCTCCTACCGCCCGCCCTCTATTTACACGAGGCCAGACACACAGCGGGCAGGAATCGCACCCCTCCGCCACTCCCCCATCTCCTCCTTCACCATTTTCTCCACTCCTCCGATGGCTTCTGATGAGCCGTTCTCCGGCATATTACCCGGCTGGGTGGCCCGCCGAGCCCTCCAGATACGGGCGAGGCCGCTCGGTGCTTCACCAACCTCGCTTGGCCCGACGGAGCCAGTTGCCGCCCCAAGCAGGCGCGTGGTTCAGCAACTCGCCGCTCCAGTTCAGCTCGATGAGGAGTGGCGAGTTGCTCCACGCCGGCACGGCGGCGAGAACGTCGGTACGGGCGCCGTCGCTGCCGCGTCGTACCGCGCCACCAGTGTCTGCGGTGGCCGCGCCTCCGTGTCTGTGGGCGCCTCCGTGCCTGCGGCAGCGCCATGCAGGCAGAGACAGAAGCCGGGTGCGTGGAGAGCGACGAGTCGGTGGCCAGCTTCTCCGTGTCCACCGCCATCATCGAGGAGAAGTAGAACACGGGAGGCCGCCGCCACTTGGGACCCATGAAGGCCACCGCCGAGGCGACGACCGCGGATTCAGGTGGTTTCTTTGCTGCTTCGTCTCTTCCGAGGACCTTCGTCGACCCCGCAAGTGTCTGACGGACATGAGGAAGACAAAGGGATCCGCGGGCGGCCATTTAGATTATGTACTCCCTCTCCAGCTGGCGGGGAATTTTTGTTCTAAGAATGGATAAATTGTATGTATCTACAACTAAAATAAGTCTAGATACATCCATTTCTAGGACAAGTATTTCCGGACGGAGGGAGTATTAATTATACAAGAGAGCCGGATTGGCACCTCTTAGTTCATGTAAATGTAATGAAATCCATGATGTTTATATGAAGATCCGGCTTTTTTATACGAAATCCTTCATGCTTATATAAAATCAGTCCGTGTTTGCACGAATTTCATCTGGTTGGTAAGAGTTGTAAAAATGTATGCCGCTGGCGTTTGATGTCGTCCTCCGCTTAAGGAAGCGGGAGGAAATTTGCCGGCTGCCATTGGAGATGCTCTTTATGCTAGAAATAATAGAGTGACATCCAATCCATTTGAGCTAATTGCCTGTATGATTGTCCCTCTATAAAAAGTTAATTGCATGCACAGTGTACACGTGACTTGCAGGGTGGCTACAGCTTCGTAAAAAAAGTTAAAAAGAAACAAGTCCTTCCTTAATCTTGTATTCTAAGTACTCTGTGGGTTCCACTGTCAGTACAGTGGCGAAAGAAGTATATATCAAATAAGTAGAGTAATATATAATATAAAAATATAAAGTTAAAAGACAGAATACGAACTCATGTCATCGCGTTGCGAGCATCCGGCGCTAACTAGCCCAGCACATTTTTGTTGTATACCATGCTGGAGATATATCTCCATGTCTACTCTTATATATACTCCATTCCTTCCTAAATATTTGTCTTTTTCAGATTTAAAATGGACTACCACATACGGATGTGTATGTAGACATATTTTAGAGTGTAGATTCGCTCATTTTGCTCTATATGTCTTTTCAGGAAGGGGTCAGATTTGTCCTTGATTTATTTATGAGGTATCCAGATGGCACTGCACCGCCAAGAAAAGAGGGTAACATCAAAATTATGGACTACTTTTTTGAGTATGTTGGTAAGGTCCGGTCATAGTAACTTGTTGAAATCTCTAAAAAGACAAATACTCCCTTCGTCCGGAAATACTTGTCATCAAAATGGATAAAAGGAAATGTATCTAGACGTATTTTAGTTTTAGATACATCTCTTTTTATCCATTTTGATGACTAGTATTTTTGGACGGAGGGAGTAGAAAAAGAGTTGGTGATGATGGTGTGCATGCCATCCTGCAATATAGGCCATCGGATTTATATCTAACGGATAGGAAAGAAACTATGGCAATTTTGCAAAAATATACCCACACGTCTCTCCACATTCGCAAATAAGGCCTTCCCTTTTTCAACCTTTTCTCTCACAAGATAAACTACTCATACAAATGCATCTTGATGTTCCGTGCAATGCACGGGCAGCTAGCTAATTTCTTTTAAAATAGTTGCTGCGATAATTGGGTTGAAGTGATATATTTTATGTCTGCCCCGAATGACTTCAGATTCACTAGTAGTAACAAAGAAAAGGTTGCCTTGTTAATTAATAGAAAACAGGGTGAAAACTATCACATGAGGCCAGTAAAAACAAGGCACACTGGGCTCAGCGTCATTGTCACTACAGCTGTGCGCGCGCGAGAAGTCTACATATCAAGAGGGCTACCGAGCGAGGCACCGAGACACAATGTTTGAGAGAGAAACCAATTGACAGATTATGATCAGATCGAGTTATCACCCTTCTGCTGTCATTGTTGGGGGGGAGGGAGAGAAAGACGTATTGAGAGTGTGTGCGGTAGACACAGAGGCACAACTAGCGTGTGTGTGTGTGTGTTTGAAAGAGGAGTAGATAGATTATTATCAAGATCGATGTGCCACCCTACTCCTTCGGTGTCGGGTAGTGTGTGTGTGTATGTTTGAGAGAGAAGCCAGTCGATAGATTAGTATCAAGATTGAGGTGTCACCCTACTCCTTCGGTGTTGGGAAGTGTGGGTGTGTGTGGGGAGGGGAAGTGACACTCACATATCTCTACTCTTATAAAAAACAGAGTTGGTGACGATGGTGTTCCTGCCATCCTGCAATATAGGCCATCCAATTTATATCCGACGGACAGGAAGGAAACTATGGCAATTTTGCAAAAGATACCCACACCCCTCTCCGCATTTGCAAATAAGGCATTCCCTCGTTCATCCTTTTCTCCCACAAGATAAACTTCTCATACAAATGCATCTTGATGTTCCGTGCAACGCATGGGCATCTTGCTAGTAGGGAGAAGGAATTTGTGTGACACATATCTAGATATATTAAGGGATAGGTAGATAGCATATGTGTGAGAGACATTAGTGGCTGTGGGTGGGCGGAATTAAAGGGGTTGGCGTGTTAGACATGGAGAGCGTGTGTGTTTCTATGTGAGAGACTTGTAGGACGGGGTAGAAAGACGAATTTAACCCTGACGGAGGGAGAGAAATACACGAAGTGCACGTGTGTGATACCGATGCCCACAGGGAAATGAGATATGTATGCGTGTGAGAGAGATTGCACAATTCATTGACGTATCACTATCTAGCGATCGTGGACGTGCATCGCTTGAACATAAGTCAATATCTACTTCGTATCGTGGCCAAATGTACAATATCGATTCAACGCTATAAATATTGGACACTCACATATCACATTTTTTCTATTTAAATAATCCTTTTTAGTTGTACATGCCAAGTTACAGTGATGTTTCTTCAAACAACCAATGTAGCTATCATGAACATGCACCATTGTTACTCTTGGATTCAAATTCATTAGTCTTGGATGATTTAAGTTTCTATTTTGAAGTAATATATGTAATATTCATATATGAATTCAACGGGTACACAATTTATGAAATGGAGGCTATGTAATCATATGAGGTAACACTTTTAAGTAGCTGACAACAATATCCATTTCTTTTTGTGCTCCTCTACACTAACACGTCAATGCATTATGTTTAAAGTAAATAACCAATGGCACTAAATTATCTATTTACACAAGAAATACATAGGCTGAGTGTTTGATACCTTTTTTGTGAATGCGCCACTACACCTGTACGATTGGCCGCGCCCGTGTGAACGTCCAAGTTATCGGCGCATCATCCTGAGTTATTGTCTTTTTTCTGGGGTGGACTTCACACCGGTTATTAACTGCTGACCCGTGCCCCGTGTACACAGTCTAGCATGACCTTCCCGCTAGCACAGTCCAAAATTAGTTGAAACTGGATACGAACGATCCCGCGGGCGGCAAAATCTCCTGCCTCCTTCTAAAATTTCCGCCACCATAGTCTTTAGCATGCGAAATCCCCCTTTTGTCCTTGGTGCACGGAGACCAACAGTTACAATACCGCCCTCATCTACATGATAGGTCGGGGCTGCTTTGGTAACTTCCGGTTCCCCCACTACACGGCACCCCCATTTCCTCTCCCCCTCCCACAAAAATGACTAACTACACGGCACGCCGTCCGTACTTCATCCCCCTTTCTCCCCTCCCCTCTCGAAACCCTAGACTGCTCATCCACCGGCGTACCATAGCTCATTCACTGCCAGCAGCGTCCACCTTGCTGGATCTGCTTTTGCGGCCGCATCTACCCCTCCCACCTCCCCTAGAAACAAGTAGACTGCTCATCCACCACTGTACCACAACCCATTCAGTGTTGGCCTTGTCCACGGCGCCGGATCTACTTCGCCGGTACTCTCGTCAACCGCCGCGCATCTGCAGCGGCTCATTCGTACGCCCCACCGGAGACGCTTCGTCCACACCCCCCGGAGCCGCCCCATCGACGCCCCCGTCGACGGCCTCTGATCCTCTTCGCCGACACCTTCCTCAACCCTACCGGAGCCGCTTCGCCGACACCTTCCTCAACCCTACCGGAGTAGCTTCGCCTATGCCATTCTCAACCCTATTGGGGCCGCTTTGCCAACTCACAAGTCCACGGCCTCAGATCCGCTTCCTCGCACCCTCATCCAACCTACCAGAGCAGCTTCTGACGCCCCATCCACGGCCGCAGATCCGCATCGTCGATACCAACCTTAACCTAACCACCGGAGCAGCTTCTGACACCCCGTCCACGGCTGCAGATCCGCATAGTCGACACCATCCTTAACCCAACCACCGGAGCAGCTTCACCTACGCCCTCGTCCACGGCCATAAATCCGCTTCGCCCACACCGTAGTCCACCCTACCGAAGCCGCTCCACAAACACCCTACTCGACGGTTCTAGATCTCCTTACCGGACCCCGACAGCCAGCGCAGCATCATCACCCTTGACGTTTCTAACCTGATTCCCACAGTATGGAGAGATGCCAAGCACCCGCCACGGCCTAGGTACTTGTCACCTTTAAACCCGTCCAACATCACCTGCCCGATGTACTTCAAATATACTAACCGGTCATTGTTACCTGTTATGTAGCTGGAAAAAACTACAAGGACGATGTTTCTTCTGGATCTAACAGCTTGGCCAACCAAGATCCTGGACTGAGGCATTGCTATGATCTTGTAAGCGCGTCTCTCTCTCTCTTGTATTGTTCTGTGCCTACCAGCGTGCTTTGCTAGGATTTTCGACCAGTAATCCCTTTGCGTAGACAATGATTTCTACTACTGGCTGCTAAATTAGATATGTAGATGTCATACATGATACTACCTCGTACCTCCGTTCCTAAATATAAGTCTTTCTATAGATTCCACTATAGGCTACATACGGAGCAAAATGAGTGAATCCACACTCGAAAATGCATCTATATACATCTGTATGTGGTCCATACTAGAATCTCTACAAAGACATATATTTAGGAACAGGGGTAGTACATTACACAAAATGTAGGTGGCATGTAGGAATTCTAGTGCACTACATTAGGCTCCCTTAGAGTGCCTGCTAGTCCAGCATACAGAGTCATGGCTAGTTTATGGTACGCACACAATCGTTAATTGGTGGTTTAAATATGCGCAAGGGATATGCAATGTAGTATCATGTAGAGATGTCTGAAATTAGCCGTGTCAACTTGCAGATAGGGTTACACAATGAAAAAGTACAAGATGTATGTGGCAATTTCATGGAACATCGCAAAAAAAGGAGAGGCAGCGGTGAGCCTATACAGTGTGCTATGGTACATCACTCCTCCGTTGCAATCATTGTGACATGTTATTTGTATGCTAGTTCTATTAGCCAAGTTTCTTAGGGACACTTATTATGAGTTATCCTAAGAAAATAAGCACCTGTGAATATAAGTTCCATGTAATAAGCCAACCAGTTCTTTTCATTGCGTTTTCAACTTATCTTTGGTATGATCAGTGGAAAGTCTAGATTGCATTATATTTTTTCATTTTGCTGCCCATATGGAAATTAATTTGACTTGCAAACATCACAAATTGAACCCAGTGCAGTAATTAATATGATAGGAAAACAGACCATCACTATTTGCTCAAAATGCAAATAAAAAGATACCATCTACTTGGCACAATCTACTTTGGTCAATGTTTTCCATAGAGATCTCATTGCCTAATTTAAACGAAGAACGCATGACCCACATTTAAATGAAGAACAATTATTTATTGAAATTCGATGGTCCAAGTGGCTGGTTATTATCGTATAGCAGCACCACCTGAAAGCATCATATAGCAGCAGCAGCTCATAGCAACTCATCATACAGCAGCAGTCTGCAATTCATCATATACCAGCAGCAGCTCATAGCAATTCATCATATAGCAGCAGCAAGAGCAGCTCATAGCAATTCATCATATAGCAGCAGCAAGAGCAGCTCATAGCAATTCATCATATAGCAGCAGCAGGAGCAGCTTGTAGCAACTCATCATATAGCAGCAGCAGGAGCAGCTTGTAGCAACTCATCATATAGCAGCAGCAGCAGCAGCTCATAGCAATTCATCATATAACAGCAGCAGCAGCTCATAGCAACTCATCATACAGCAGCAGCAGCTCATAGCAATTCATCATATAGCAGGAGAAGGAGCAGCTGATAGCAATGCATCATATAGTAGCAGCAGAAGCAGCTCATAGCAATTCATCGTATAGTGGATCAGAATGAAAATTTGGCAAAAAAATCAAAGGAGATCCTCACCTTGTTGGATGAGCTCATCCTTCAACAACACCTCAAGGCCATGGCCTGGGAGGAGGGGAGGGGGAATAGGGTGCCTTCTGCCGTAGTGTGGCATCAGCCGTAGTTGTGCAGCGCCCGCTGGAGTAGTGCGTTGGACGAACCACTGTGGAGCAGCTGCTGGAGACCATGAGAATGAGGGGCGGCGCTAGAGGGAAGAGAAGCCAGGGAGATTTTCCCCTACCCGCCGGCCATGTAGCCTAGCTGGACATAGCATCGTCGAGAACAAGGCCAGCTGGGACCAGTGGCGACGGCTCGCTGGAGGAACCCTAGTGCTGCATGCATGGGATCAAGGTAGACGGAAAGGGGAGAGGAGATGCAAGCGGGCAGGGCAATGAATGCTTGCGTGTTTGTTTTTACTTGAGGGTGAGGTATGACACGGGCGTCAGCAGTTGCATTTTGAGTGTAATATAGGCAGACAACAGAGTCATTTCACTATTCCCCTTCCCTTCAATTTTTAGTGAGGTTCTACCCGAAACACCCCCCTCCAAAGCGAAATTAGTTAAGCCCAAGCCCATAACTCAAAAAAGGTGGAATCGCACTGGCCCTTAACCTGCAATTCAATTTGCGTGCAATGATGAATCACTCCTGTCTGCTATCTGTACATTTAGGCATCATCATACATGGCATAACCTAATACATGTGCATTCCATTGTAGAATCTGGAATATGCAATGTTTATGTTAGTTCATACGTTGCACATGATGTTTAAATGCCCCTTAAATATGGTCAGTCAAGTGATGGTCTTTAAGCCTCCTTCTTTGCTTCTTTTGTTGATATGTAAGATTTGCTCACACTTCTGTTCAATTGCTTGTTTGCATCAGCCAGCCATACTAGGACTGTTTGCTTTGATTACTTGTTGTTCTTGACCTAACACTCTAACAGAGCTTGACAACGATTTAAACACTAAGGGCTGCTGTAGTGGGGCCTTGTCTAACTCATAGGTGACATAAAGGTTTGGCTGTACACTACATTAGGCTCTCCAAGAGTACTTGGAGATCCAGTTCGAACGTATGCCTAGTTTTTACATAGTGCAGACATAGTAAATTCTCATTTCATTGTGTGCAAGTGCAAGAGATGCGGCATGTTTCATTATGTGGTGTTCTTTTGTTATAATCTCATCCTTTTGTGTTCACAGACTGGAAAGTATGCATATTTATCTTCCAAGGAGACGAGCAACTAGTTTGTGTCACCTTGCAGAGGGGGTGCAATGAAGATAAGATTGAGGATTTCCAAGTACAAGATGTTAGGAAGGAGCCTTGCAAGAGAAGTAGGAGCTATGCTGAGCCTCTTCAACCTACTAAGGTAAGTCACTGTATGCAACTCAACAGTTCAATTCCTTGTTTGTTTCAGGCATAGTTAATTTTCTCTTTTCAATTGCTTTATTTGTCCTCAGCTAATGAGATGCCCAAATAATCATGTCTGATGTTCAGTACTTGTATCACTATTAGTTAACATAATTAAAGGCCTTACCATTTAATTACTCTGCCGAAGTGTGACTGAAGCTTTGAAGTCTATTAACCAACTATTATTGCATGAGGCTCACAATCTAGTTTATACTACGCTAATGATTGCATAGTTTTGCCTGTTGTAGTATGTTTGTATGAAACCCTATGTTGTTCATTATGCTCCCTAAGACTTTAATTGAGGCACAGAATGGCCAACTGCTTGCTTACTTATACGCAATGTGTTGTCTAAATTTGTAACTTGTATGTGTTTTCGATTGGGCCCCAACATCATGCTCCTCTGGTAAGCTAAGATGGATTTCTGTATGCAGGCTGCACAGACTATCTTTTTTATAATTTTTAAAATATCACCTGCTTATGCTTCATGACGTGTAACATTTTTTTAAGTGACATGTAACATTATTGTTAGTCCTGTTTTGCCATGTAGTACAAAATAGTGTCTTGTTCGCTTCACTGTTGTAACTATATTTTTGCCCTGGTCATGTGTACTTACAGAAACATTTTAGGATGAAGTGACATCAACACAAAGATCTGCGAGTAGTGCGGCATGGCCGTTACCGAATGATTATGGATTGGAATTGGAATGTGCTGATGTTCTCGAGCATCAACTAGAGGTGGCAAGACAACGTGTACATGATTGTCAATGTATAATCAACAAGTTGAGACTGGACATGCAGGTATTAGATGCAGGAGTCAAAAAATGAAACAAGACACTGAGGTAACCATGAAGGAATTGGAGATTTTGCAGACTGAAATTTGTGCTATCTGAATCCGGCCAATCCTATTTTCTGAAGAGATTATAGTTCAAATGGAGTTAAGTTGATGCGCGTCCATGATGTATGAGCTGTATTTTCCCAGTGTATGTAATTTGCTGGTTGTGTATCTTTATTATCACCTGTGCCGAACCATAATGCCCAGTGGGTATATCGGCTGTAATTTCTTTATTGTATAGTGTAGGATTATTCTACCTTTCTATGCCTTGATCTCTTTGTTGTAATAGTGTAGTCTTTTTAGAGGTGATAGTATTGAGTAGGATAATTCTTTGAATATGCTATATCGTTCAAACGGGGGCCAATTCGCCCGACCACGGCACTTCATAGGCCGTCGGATCCATGGGCCATCTACGTCTCGTAGGATCCATGGGCCTTCTACGTCTCATAGGTTCCATGGGCCTTCTACGTATCGTAGGATCCATGGGCCTTGTACGTCTCGTAGGATCCATGGGCCGACGGCACATTTATGGGTCTTGTACGGGCCTTTAATGGGCCGTAGACGGGCCTTTAATAGAAATCATACATTTTATGGGCTGACCATAACGGGCCGTTAATAGGCCATATTTGGTGATGCTATGAAAATGGCCCAATAGACTAACGGTCCACAAACGGGCTGACTGTAACGACGGGCTGAATTTGGCCCACAAGCAGAAAATGACAGTAACGGGCCGTAAGTAACCAAGTGCTGCAAATGAGCCCAAGAATAAATGGGCCCTCAAAAGGCCGAAAGTTAACTTGGGCTGGAAACGGCCCAACGGAATAACGGGCCGTTAATGGGTATAAAGTGATACACTGTTCATTACGGACCAGTTTCACCACGGGCCGTTAATGGGCCAAGAGTTACAAAGGGCCTCATATGGGCCGAAAGACGTCATGGGCTATACATGGGCAGAAGTGAAAACGGGCTGGAATCATAGTGGACGGCCCAGATGACGCTACTGGGCCTAATTCGGATAGGGCGTAACAGGCCTTGGGTTAGCAGGCTGTAAATGGGCTATATGCGAACAGGCTGTTAACAGGCTTTCCATGGGCCGGCCCGCCAGCTTTTGACCAAGTCAAACGGGCCGGCCCGCCAGCTTTTGGCCAAGTCAAACGGGCCGGCCCGCCAGCTTTTGGCCAAGTCAAACGGGCCGGCCCGCCAGCTGTTGACCAAGTCAAACGGGCCGGCCTTTTCACAGTAATGGGTCACTGTTGGGCCGTGCCACGTGTCGACATATCATAGGCGCCTATCTGACCCGCTGACGA
Source organism: Triticum aestivum (assembly GCF_018294505.1). NCBI lineage: Eukaryota > Viridiplantae > Streptophyta > Magnoliopsida > Poales > Poaceae > Triticum > Triticum aestivum. The sequence goes on along the minus strand of NC_057809.1, from coordinate 549,111,465 downwards.
GCTGACACGTGTTTCGTCTGGCTAATAAGAATTTTACACATGGAAATTTCCCATTGGTCGGGGCTATTAACGGGTTATCGGATCCAAAACCCAACCCGATAGCTTAACGGTGTTCCGTTACGGTGGATGCCACGTGTCGGTCACCCTTGATGAAAGCACTTCTGTGACGCGCGATTTATCGTCATGGAAGTGGACACTTCCGTGATGATAATTTTGGCAATGTCATGGAACACTTCTATGACAGCACAGGTATGACTATCTTGATTCTGTCATAAATTTGTCATGGATGTACATGCATGACAAAAAAAGCGACCTATTGTGACAAACACGTATCATCACAGAAGTGTATTTTTTTGTAGTGCAACCGCATGCAGCCTTGGTCACCACGTGGCAATTGACGGGACGTGGGTGCCCCCACTTCCCCACGCAGCCTTAATATTCGCCCGACTTGGTGGCTGCCACCACCGGCTCAACTCCATCTTCTTTGCTTGTCGTGAGCTTCCTTGGCCCCTCCACCTTCTCAACTCCTACTTGTCACCATGGCGCCGAATTCTGCAAGGAATAAGAAGACGACGAGCTGCGCTCCAGCCGAGCATTTGCCAGCCTTCAAGCCTGCCGTCGAGCAGTCGATGGTGGTCAACCAAGAAGGGCTGGACAAGGTTCGGCCAGCGCTCGCCTCAGATTCCAATGAATGGGGGGCGACGGTGGCTTGGCCTGGCTCCCGTGCAACGATTGATATGACAGCCACTGAGATCCCCATTCATCTTCATGCCCTCTAGGCCAGCCTGATTCCTCCTTTTTCTGCTTTCTTCAACATTGTGCTCTCGCGTTACCAAATCCATGCGCTGCATCCGGATCCCCAATCTATCATACTCCCTGATGTCTTCTCCTTCGCCTGTGAGGCCATGGTGGGCATCTCTCCTTCTGTGGCCCTGTTTTGCCATTTCTTCTCTCTTCATCTGACCAATGGCCGCCAGCGCTCGGGGAGACCTTTCAGGCCGTAGCGGCGACGGCCGGCTCAGGAATTGATTTCGAGCTCTCACTGGTTGTAAGCGGGTTCCGGAGACGGTGGGTGTTTGTGAACGACGGCATGCTCTCCCCCCTTCTCTTGCTCCCATGGGCACCGGCTACCCCAAGCTCTGGCTGGGGAAATGCGAGGCTCGTCGACCAGCGGCTCGCCCATGTTTGGCGCCGGTTGACCAGGTTGAAGGATCTTGGGGTGACGACGCCCATGGTGGTGAAGGAATTCATCCGGTGCCGCATTGCTCCGCTTCAGTGTCATTCTCGTCTGAGGTGGACCTTCTCTGGCTGCGGGGACCCCATGAGGCTTCATGCGTCTTCTCTTCCTCCCGAGGCACAGCGTACAATGGTCGAGCTCCTGACGGGCGACCCAGCGCCAGCCAATCTGCCGGAGGAGGGTTGCCTCTTGTACTGTTGCTCGAACAAGGTGGAGTTCGTGAAGCAGATGCCCCTCTTTGATGAATGGGGGCTATGCCCGGCCGGCCTTGATGGGCCTCACGAGAACCCTATCCTTGTGGTTCCTCTACCTGCCGCCGCCGCGGCACGCACCCCAGAGGTGGATGCAGGGGGCGAGTGCCGCGGGACACCAATGAGGTGGCTCTTGCTGAAGGAGCAACGTCGGGCAAAGCTCCCGAGGTGGCTGCTCCCGAGGCTAGGGCTGGCAGTCCTGAGGCAGGGGCTGAGGAACCGCCGCGGCCCAATGCTCTTGAGGTCACCACCCCTGTAGCCTCAACAAGTGCTTTGGGTGCATGCGGTCGCTCTTCGGGCTTCGGTCAGCTCCGCCTGGACTTTGAAGCACTCCGCAAGAGGAAGGGATCTCCAAGCTGAAGTGGTGGAGCCAACCGGCCTTTGAAGCAGCCAGAGACGAGTAAGTACCTCATCTCCGTGGTTTCCTGAGTGTTGCATCCTTTTCTGACCATGGCTCTTCAGGATCCCCTTGGTTGGAGCGGCGATATCTCCTGAGGTGTGGCCCCCATCGGCCACCGGCTCGCCATTGATCCTGAGCTCTGCTTGCTGGGCCGCTGTGCAGGGCCCGGGGCCTGCTCCGGAGGTGGACGCACCGATCTGGGGCCTTGATCCGGCTTTCCTGGCATCACTTCTTCGCGCCCCAGCCTGGGGCGTAGCTGGCGAGCCAAGGACACCTCCATTGGTCATCGCCGGCAGCTGGGTGACCCCAACATCGGCTTCATCTTCAGGTGGTGAGGCCGCGTCACCCAGCACCTTTGCCGAAGCCCGCAAGGTAGCAGGAAAGGCGCCGGCCTCGAGCTCCCTGCCGGGGGCAAACGGGCCAGCTCGAGCTTCCCCAGCAACCCTTGGCGTGGAGGACAGACTTGGCTGCGCACTGGAGCTCGCGCGTGGACGTGGCGTCGTACGCCAGGAGCTCTTTCAGGAGGCGATGGGTGCACTAAGCCGCCTCGGAGGATAGCTAGTGGTTGTTGATGCTCGCCTCGAGACGGAGGACCTCCTCCTGGCTCATGACTGGCACCAATTGAAGGTCGCCATCAACCTTGGGCAACTTCAGCACGAGCGTGACAAGGCAAAGGCCGCAGTGGCCCTCGCGGCCTCCCGCAAGGTTAGCGCTCGGGCCTTGGAGGAGGCGAGGGAGGCTGACCACCGTCTCGAGAGCGCCAAGAAGTAGGAACATGAGCTTCTGGCCTTGAATGCTACCCTGGAGCAGCAGATCGAGGCACACAGGACCGTCTTGGTGTTGATGAGGGGAGTGCCTTCCGAAGGGAAGGAGATCCTTAAGCGTGAGGAGGCACTGCCCCTGGAGGCCTTGGAGCGCAGCCTGGAGCATGAGCGGCAGGAGGTGAGGGAGCGCCAAGTGGCCTCGGCCGAGGATGCCGTCACCATGCATGAGGCCAGGATTCAGGAGGAGGTTAACCGGAGGGTGGCGAAAGTTCGTGCAGATCTTGCCAATGAGTAGAGCCTGAGGCTGAAGTTCCTGGAAGCCGAGGCTGAGGGCAGGACCACCGCCCTCTGGACAAGGCTGGACGAGGCCGAGAAGCATGAGAAGGCCTGCGCGGTGGCTCTGGTCTCTACCCAGGCCGACCTGGCCTCCGCTCATGCCGATCTTCTCTCGCTCCAGCAGCAGATTGATGGTGTCGCGTCCCTTGCGCAGCAAAATAGGGAGGAGGCGTGTCGTCGGCAGACGCTGCAGTGTGAGCACATCCCCATGCTCCACTCCCTCAAGGTGAGGGCCAACCAAGCACTGGGAGTCATCTGCGAGGAGAACGTCCCCCATCCCCGTGTGGAAGATTACGCCAGCCACCTCCGCTTCTTTACCGAAGTCGTGATGCGCCTAGAGGATCAGGCTGCCAGGGCTCACGAGCTTGTCGAGGAGAGGAGTCGAGGCCTCCTTGGGTGCGCGTTCTCACGCATCTTCAGCCATCTTCAGAACCTCGACCCCCACTTTGATTTTGACACCGCCATTTCCCCAGTGCCCGGGGCTATCCGGGACAACCTGTCGCACTAGGTGGACAATCACGTGGATGCCCTGGTCAGGGCGTTCGCCATCGAGGACGACGAGGTGGTGGTCGCAGTGGATGAAGATGGCGCGGTCGACGATGGCGAAGACGACACTAGTGACAGCGCTAGCAGCGCGTACGAGAGCGACCAGGGCGACGCCGCGAGTAGCATGTCCAGTCAAGCCTGCAATCCTTCGCCTTGAGCCTGCACACAAAGACTTGGGCATGGCCCCGCAGGCCATGAGAGAATTTTGGAGGGGGGGGGACCTCGTGTATGTAAATTAATGTTCCGTTCTTCTTCTTTTTATTTTAAGGTCGAACCTGAAACGCGCTCTCGCGAGCTTACGAGCCCCTGAGCAGGGTTGTCGCTGTGACCTATCTTGATCCTAGCTGGCCTTGAGCGGGTTCTGAGATTCTTGGCGCGCCTTTCTCCTGAGGCAAACCCTTAGGAGCTCGCAGGATCTGGGCCTCCTGAGGAGCATGCGGATCTCTCCAAGAGAGCCATGCCAGGAGCGTCCTGTAGACCATGGCAGGATGCGTACGCGGGCAATCTTGCGGCACGTATGCTCTTGCCCTAAGGGGGTCCTGCCAAAGTTGTCCAAACAAGCATGGTGTGGTTGGCCGACCAGCCCCCGAGCCGGAGGCTCGGGGTGCGAGCCTTAAAAACGGGGCACACAACCAAAATGCGGTAAAACCAGCAAAAACCAGAGAAAAACTCCCCCCACTTTTTAGATAACAAAAAAACTTCAAGATCAAGCCAAAAAAGGGCGGTGAATCGAGTACAGAAGAAGGGATAAAAGCAAATGGCCGCATCCGGCACCTAGCTAGTCTTCTTGTCTTCCCACCAACGCGGAGCTAAGTGCTTTCACTGGATGTGAGCATAGTCATTGGGGGACAGTGTCGACGGCCAGCACGGGGCATGGTGCTTCCACTAGGACGTGGGCGGGAGCCCCCGAGGCCCGAGGGCAACACTCTGGAGACTCTAGGGCGTGTACAGCCCCACTCATTATTACATGAGAGGGTCACGAGCGGAGACCTTCACAAGTGCGAGCCTTGCTTCATATCGCCAGACGAGGGCCCCACCCTATGCCACCCCCGACCACCGTTGGGGCTTCCGGAGACCAGGAAGACACCAAGGGGCTAGGAGGACGCTAGCAGCGCCCTAGGCGACCACGGGCCCTCTATCGGGGGGAAGGGCTCACCGACGCCTCCTCCAGCAGAGGACCTACCTCCATGCAGCGCCTCGCTCCGTGCGGCGTGGGGGAGGCCTTGGCTCCAGGCCCCTCCCGCGCAGCCCCCAGTGCACCACTCCTGCCGGGGGCGGGGCCACCGCCCTAGGGTCTCCGACTTCTACAGCGGTCTGGTTCACCAGCAGCCCATGGTTAGCGTAAGCATGCTCCCTAGGTAACGGCTGTACCCTGTTGTCGTCGTTGCTGAAGAGTTCAGTGAAGCCTCCGGGTAGCTCATGGTAGGCCCCAGCCTTGAGCGCTCTGCCTTCCCATCCTGGCTCGGGGAACGAGTTGGGGCCTTCTCCTGGCATGTACTCCAGGTTCACCATGCGGGGCACGTAGGCGTCCTCGGTTTCCCCACTGGAATCGTCGCCTGGGTGCCCCACGCCTTGAGCCACAAGCTGCGGCGCCTGGCCCTGGTGACCGCTGGGTGGCATCCCAGCGCGTCCTTGCGGTGGACCGCCATCTCCTGCCCCTCCTGGTGACGGTGCTGTCATGGCAGGACATGCTGTGCTGGGGTCTATGTTGATATTATCGGGTCCCCCTAGCGCTCCAGGAGGCACGCGGGCTTGCCGGGGCCTCGCGCACGCCTCTGCCACGACCTGAGGCGTAGGCAAGGAGTAGAAAGGCGACGTACCTCTGCGGGCAGTGTCCAGCAGTTCGGCGACGCGCTCCACCAGCACATCGCGGCCGCTCCCTGCCAGCCTGCACCGCAGCAGATCCTGCGCCACGATGAGCGCGGCTAGCATGTTCGCCTGCTCTCGTCGGGTGTGTTGTGCCATTACCGTGGCGTAGCCTGAAGATCACGTGGTGGCGCACATGCGCCGCGACACGAGGGCGGAGGGCGCCGGTCCGTGCCACCCATGCCCGGGGGAGTTGGGCGGTGTGCGGGCCGCCTGGAGCGCGGAGTTGAGGTCTTCTTGAGCGGACGGCGCCGCCCGGGCAGGCCAGGAAGCCCAGTGGTCGGCATGAGTCCTTAGATTGTCAGACATCGGAGCCGCGGGGTGATGGTGGGTCGGTCGATGGGAGAGAGGCTTCGGCGCACCCTACCTAGAGCGCCAAATGTCAGATTCAGGGCTCCGCGCAGACCCTTAAGAGGTTCGAACACTGGGGTGCGTATGATGAACACTCTCTCCCTAAGTCACTCGCTCACGATCCCATGGCCTAGCTCGACGAACCCAAAGAACGAGAGACACAGAGATTTACCCTGGTTCGGGCCACCTTGCGGTGTAATACCCTACTCCAGCTTTGTGGTGGATTGCCTCGAGGGGCTGAGGATTATCTAGTACAGTGGATGAACAGCCTCAGGAGGTGAGGTGTTCTTGAGCTTGATGAGCTGGTTAGGGCGGAATGGATCCGATCCCCCTCTATGGTGGTGGCTAAGTCCTATTTATAGTGGCCTTGGTCCTCTTCCCAAATGTTAGGCGGGAAGGGATCCCACAATGGCCAAGTTCAAAGGGGGACAACTAGTACAAGTTATCTCGACAAAAGTAGTCTTCGCCTGCAAAGACTCTGGTGGTGACGCTGCCATGGGCTCCGCGATTACTCTGTCCTGGCGGTCTTGGTCTTGTTGCACCGATAATGAAACATTTGCCTGATTCCTCGGGGCTCCGCCCCTGCGCTTGCCCCCTTAGCACCAAAGAGGAAACTTGCACACTGCGACCACTGGCGCCCGCCCGGCCTTGGTCCTCATGGATAACGTCATGTGAACCTCGCAAGGTGCTCCTTGCCTTGATATCTCCGCTCCTCGGGAGCCAGCCTAGCGAGGCCGCCCCCAGGGAGGTCTTGGTGTCATCCGCCTCGAGAGGCTCGGCTCCTCGGGAGGGTCTTGAGTTGTTGCTGCTGAAGCTGGGCCATACTGGGCCGCCAATGGAGCCACGCCATGGGCCGCATGCAGGCAAGTCTGGGCACCCCCTGACCCAGAACACCGACAGTTCTTCACACCTCTATGGCCTCCCGCACCCCCTCTTTACCCTATAAATTCCCAAAAATTCCAGAAACCCTCAGGGTTAACCTAGATCAGAAGTTTCGCCGGTGCAGGCCTTTGTAGCTACCGAAAACCAATCTAGACCCTTTCCGGCACCCTGTTGGAGGGGGGAATCATCTCCGGTGGCCATCTTCATCATCCCGACGGCCACCACGATAAGGAGGGAGTAGTCCACCCTCGGGGCTGAGGGTTTGTACCAGTAGCTACGTGTTTAATCTCTCTCTCCCTCGTGTTCTTGAGATGTCATGATCTTGATGTATCGCGGGCTTTGTTAATATAGTCAGATCATATGGTGTTTTCCCCCATATGATCACGTGGTGGCGCACATGCGCCGCAACACAAGGGCGGAGGGCGCCGGTCCGTGCCACCCGCGCCCGGGGGAGTTGGGCGGTGTGTGAGCCGCCTGGAGCGCGGAGTTGAGGTCTTCTTCAGCGGACGGCGCCGCCCGGGCAGGCCAGGAAGCCCAGTGGTCGGCATGAGTCCTTAGATCGTCAGACATCGGAGCCGTGGGGTGATGGTGGGTCGGTCGATGGGAAAGAGGCTTCAGCGCACCCTACCTGGAGCGCCAAATGTCAGATTCAGGGCTCCGCGCAGACCCTTAAGAGGTTTGAACACTGGGGTGCGTATGAAGAACACTCTCTCCCTAACTCACTCGCTCATGATCCCACGGCCTAGCTCGACGAACCCAAAGAACGAGAGACACAGAGATTTACCCTGGTTCGGGCCACCTTGCGGTGTAATACCCTACTCCAGCTTTGTGGTGGATTGCCTCGAGGGGCTGAGGATTATCTAGTACAGTGGATGAACAGCCTCAGGAGGTGAGGTGTTCTTGAGCTTGATGAGCTGGTTAGGGCGGAATGGATCCGATCCCCCTCTATGGTGGTGGCTAAGTCCTATTTATAGTGGCCTTGGTCCTCTTCCCAAATGTTAGGCGGGAAGGGGTCCCACAACGGCCAAATTCGAAGGGGGACAACTAGTACAAGTTATCTTGACAAAAGTAGTCTTCGCCTGCAAAGACTCTGGTGGTGACGCTGCCATGGGCTCCGCGATTACCTCTGTCCTGGCGGTCTTGGTCTTGTTGCACCGATAATGAAACATTTGCCTGATTCCTCGGGGCTCCGCCCCTGCGCTTGCCCCCTTAGCACCAAAGAGGAAACTTGCACACTGCAACCGCTGGCGCCCGCCCGGCCTTGGTCCTCATGGCTCACGTCATGTGAACCTCGCAAGGTGCTCCTTGCCTCGATATCTCCGCTCCTTGGGAGCCAGCCTAGCGAGGCCGCCCCCAGGGAGGTCTTGGTGTCGTCTGCCTCGAGAGGCTCGGCTCCTCGGGAGGGTCTTGAGTTGTTGCTGCTGAAGCTGGGCCGTACTGGGCCGCCGATGGAGCCACGCCATGGGCCGCATGCAGGCAAGTCTGGCACCCCCTGACCCAGAACACTGATAGTTGTTCCCACCTCTATGGCCTCCCGCACCCCCTCTTTACCCTATAAATTCCCAAAAATTCCAGAAACCCTCAGGGTTAACCTAGATCAGAAGTTTCGCCGCTGCAGGCCTTTGTAGCCACCGAAAACCAATCTAGACCCTTTCCGGCACCCTGTTGGAGGGGGGAATCATCTCCGGTGGCCATCTTCATCATCCCGACGGCCACCATGATAAGGAGGGGGTAGTCCACCCTCGGGGCTGAGGTTTTGTACCAGTAGCTATGTGTTTAATCTCTCTCTCCCTTGTGTTCTTGAGATGTCATGATCTTGATGTATCGCGGGCTTTGTTAATATAGTCAGATCATATGGTGTTTTTCCATCTCTATCTTGTTGTGATGAATTGAGTTTTTCCCTTTGAGATTTCATTGTTATCGGATTGAATACTTTTAGGGATTTGAGAACACTTGATACATATCTTGCAATTGAATACTCGTGGTGACAATGGGGTATCGTATTGATTCACTTGATATATGTTTTGGCAGTCAACTCGCGGATTCCCGAGGTGACATTGGGGTAATCTATGCATATGGGTTGATGCACGTTCTTGTCTTTGTTTCTCCCGTAGAGTTTTGGGGCACTCTTTGAAGTTCTTTGTGTTGGATTGAGTATTATGAATATGAATTTGCTTTGGTGTTATTTTAGTACAAAATCTAGGATAGATCGAACAAAAAGAATAGCTTTGTGTTATTTTAGTACGAACTCTTGAATAGATCGAACGAAAAGAATAGCTTTGAGGTGGTTTCGTACCCTACAAACAATTTATTCTTATGTTCTCCATTAGATAGGAACTTTGGAGTGATTCTTCATCGCACTTTGAGGGATGGTTATATGATCCAATTATATTAGCATTGTTGAGAGATTGCACTAGCGGAAAAACGGACCCTAGGCCTCATTTTCTAGCATTGAAATACTGATTTTGTGCCCATTTAATATTTGCTACCTTGCTGTTTTTATTTATTCAGATTATAAAAATATATTTCTACAATCCATATTACACTTTTACCACCATCTCTTCGCCAAACTAGTGCACCTATACAATTTGCCATTGTATTGGGTGTGTTGGGGACACAAGAGATTTCTTGTATTTGGTTGCAGGGTCGTTTGAGAGAGACCATCTTCATCCTACACCTCTCATGGATTGATAAAACTTAGGTCATCCACTTGAGGGAAAATTGCTATTGTCCTACAAAACTTTGTGCTTGGAGGCCCAACACATGTCTACAAGAATAAAGTTGCATAGTAGACATCAATCTCTTTTCTGGCGCCATTGCCGAGGAGGTGAGTGCTTTAAGTTATATCTTTATATCTTGCAATCGAATCTTTTAGTTTCCTGTTTTATCACTAGTTTGGTTTATAAAAAGAAAACTACAAAAAATGGAATTAAGGTTGCATCATGTTTTTCATCTTTATAATGTCTTTCGTGAAAACGATGGAAAGAAAATTGTGCTCAATTGATAGAAGAAGAATTCAATAAAATGTTTGGCATAAATGATGAGCATGATTGCAATATTTTTGGTATGACTCTTTGAATATCAATGATGCTAATGATATGCAAAGCTATAAGCTTGGGGGTGCTATGTTTGATGAAGATGATATTTTTAGTCCCCCAAGTTTGATGTGCAAATTTGTTATAATGATTACATGCCTCCTTTTTGTGATGATTATAATGATGAAAGTGGATTTGGAGAGGTCATGACTTTATTTAGTGATGAATCCACCATTTTGGATGAGGTTTGAAATTGGCTATGATAACAAAGTTGCTATCTATGATGGTTATGGTGATGGCACGTATGCTATAAAGAATAATGGTAACCATGAAACATGTCATCGTGATTTTAATTTTCAATCACATGATAGTTATTTTGTTGAGTTTGCTCCCACTACTATTCATGAGAATAAATTTGCTTATGTGGAGAGTAACAAAATTTCTATGCTTATGGATCATGAAAAGAATGCTTTATGTGATGGCTATATTGTTGAATTTCTTCATGATGCTACGAAAAATTGTTATGAGGGAGGAACTTATGATTGTAGGAATTGCAATAATATCAAGTTTCCTCTCTATGTGTTGAAAATTTTGAAGTTATGCTTGTTTTGCCTTCCTATGCTACTTGATTCTTGTTCCCATAAGTTGTTTGCTCACAAAATCTCTATGCATAGGAAGTGGGTTAGACTTAAATGTGCTAGTCATATTCTTCATGATGCTCTCTTTATGTTTCAGTTCTTATCTTTTATGCGAGCATCATTGAAATCAGCATGCCTAGCAAGAAGGCATTAAAGAAAAGTACTTGTTGGGAGACAACCCAACACTTTTACCTACTGTTTTTGTGTGTGCACATGATTAGACTACTGTAGTAATAATGTTTTATTGCTGTTGTTTCAGTAAAGTGCCAAGTAAGACCTTTGGGATGGCTTACGGTGATAGTTGATTTGATCTTGCTGGAAAATAGAAACTTTTGCGCTCAGGAAAAAATTCTATTTTTTGAAAGAAACGTGATAAAATGTTGATTCTTCCTGCAGAAGATTAATAGACAAATTACACAGGTTTTCCTATTTTTCAGAATTTTTGAAGTAGCAGAAGTATGGTTGGAGTAGATATTACTACAGACTTTTCTGTTTTTGACAGATTCTGTTTTCAATGCATAGTTTGCTTGTTTTCTAGCTTCCATGGCTTATATTGCTCAATATAAATTGTGGAAATGATATGCTACAGTAGGAATTGTGTGATAACAATTATGAATCTTGTCTTTGACAGTACCAAAGTGAAATGGTTTTGTCTTTATCATACTAACCTATCTCACGAAGTTCCGTTAAGTTTTGTGTGATTGAAGTTTTCAAGTTTTGGGTGAGATAATGATCTGAGGAGAATAAGTAGTGACAAGACCCTAAGCTTGGGGATGCCCAAGGCACCCCCAAGGTAATATTCAAGGAATATCCAAGCAACTAAGCTTGGGAATGCCCAAGGCACCCCCAAGGTAATATTCAAGGAATATCCAAGCAAGTAAGCTCGGGGATGCCCCGGAAGGCATCCCCTCTTTCGTCTTCAACATTATCGGTAACCTCTTGGAGATATGTTTTCATTCGTCACATGATTTGTGTTTTGCTTGGTGCATCAATTTATTTTGTTAGGATTCGCTTTATTTTATTTAGAATAATGTTTTGCATCTTTTATTTCAATAAAAGTGGCAATGATAGCCTTTGCCATGCTTATTTTTCAAGTATACATGTTGCTATTTGAAAACAGAAAGTTTACCACTGTTGCAAAAATTCCCTAGAAAAGTCAGAATGTGATAAAATGTTGAAACTTCATGCAAAATGAGATCTGATAAATTTTCTACAGTGTGGAAAATGTTCATAACTTTCGGAGTTAGGGAAGTACTGATACTCTTGCATTCTTTATAGACTGTACTGTTTTGGCAGATTGCTGTTATGTTTGCATATGTTTGCTTGTTTAATGATCCTATTTGAGGATATGTGTATTAAATATGCAGAGGAATTTAGTATGCAATGTTGAATAATAATTTTAGTGATTTGCTACTATGATAGCCTGGCTTATTAGGGATGATAGACTACTCATATCAATAAGGAATTCCTTCTTTTCCGGGAGCCCATTCGGACAGAACTCCAAAGTTAAGCATGCTCAGCTTGGAGTAGTTTCAGGATGGGTGACCGACCGGGAAGTTGCTCCCGCGTGTGCACGAGTGAGGACAAAGTGCGCAGAAAAGACTAGTATTGATCTATGGGGCCAGTCTAGATCCCGCCAGGAGTAACGACCACCGGCGGGTGTGTCCGGGGCATTACAGCTACAGTAGAGAATGATAAGGTTTTTGCATTGGTTTATACTAACTTATCTCACGAGTTCTTGTTGAGTTTTGTGTGGATGAAGCTTTTGAGATTTAGGAAAACCGTGATATGAGAAGAATTAAGGAGACACAAAAGCTCAAGCATGGGGATGCCCAGGGCATCCCAAGATAATATTTCAAGAAGTATCAAGCATCTAACCTTGGGGATGCCCCGGTAGGCATCCCACCTTTCTTCTTCAACAATTATCGGTTAGTATCGGTTGAGCCTAAGTTTTTGCTTCTCCACATGAGTTGTGATATTCTTACAATGTCATTTTATTTTGTTTTTGCTTGTTGTTTTAATAAAATACTTAGATTTGAAAGTTTTTAAATAAAATAGAGTCGTCAAATAGTTGCCAGGGAGGCTAAGTAAGCGGCACTCACATCCCGTCAACAAAGCTCTTTTCTATGGAATTGCTCTAGTGCTTCACTTATATCTTTTTTAGCATGGTGTGCTTTAGTATTTTTGAAGAAATTCTCTCTTGCTTCACTTACATTAATTTGAGAGAAAGAAATATTATGCTCATGATCTTCATTTATATTTTTTTGGAGCAGCTTGTCGTTTACTCTTATGCTTCACTTATATCCTATGAGTAAATTGTTGAATAAATTGAATGTCATGAAGTTGAAATCATATCATGCCTAGTGGTAGCTTCACATTGGGTTTAGAAAGTGAAATCTTTTGAGGATTTACAATCACAATATTGGTCATACAAGCAATTCATGAATAATTAGTAGAAGGAAGAGAACTTTCACATGCAAATACACTATCTTGGAAATCTTTTGTGATTGTGAGCCCCCATCAAAATATTATATGCCAAAATTGTTGACGTTGGACAAGGAAGACAACATAATGGTTTACGTTTGTTCATATTCACATAGAAGTTATATTGTCATAGATCCTTCAACATGTGGTGCTTGCCCCCCATATTTGCTAGCCAAAAATTCCACACCAAGTAGAGATACTACTTGTGCATCCAAAAACGCTTAAACCCAAATCTTATTTTCAAGAGTCCACCATACCTACCTAAGGACTGAGCAAGATCCTTCAAGTAAGTTGTCATTGGTGCAATAAGGCAATAAAAATTGCTTCTAAAAGTGTGAGATCATTTAGTGTAAGAGAAAATTGAGCGTTGTACGAACTTGTGATGGCAAAGAATAAAAGCGACAGACTGCATAATAAAGGTTGCTATCATAAGGGGCAATATAATGTGATGTTCTTTTGCACTAAGGGGTTGAGCATACAAATAAATAAGCGCATGGCAACCTCTGCTTCCCTCTACGAAGGGTCTATCTTTTACTTTTCAGTATTTACTTTTATGTAAAGAGTCAAAGTTTTCTCTCTATTACCTTTTTATTTTTCTCTTTTGGCAAGCATCATGTGGTGAGGAAAGATCTAGGCACATATATCCAGTTGGATATGGGTAGCATGAGTTACTATTGTTGACATCACCCTTGAGATGAATACGTTGGGAGGAAAAACTATAAGCCCCTACCTTTCTATGTGCCTGGTTGAAACATTTTGCTCATGTGTATGCGGTGAGTGTTAGCAATCATAGAAGACTATATGATGGTTGAGTATGTGGAGCTCTTACTTAAACTCTATTGAATAAGTTGAACTGCAATTGCTTGGTGACTGAGAACATAGGTTGTTGAGTTTCAGGAGAATTCATTGTTTGAACCTTAACATGTGAATTGGTTGCTAGTATAACATGAGAAAATTTTATGATAAAAGAATTGTTGTTAAGATGTTAGGAAAAGTGATTGAAATTATCATTGATCAAACCTATGCACTTTGCTAGCATTCACACTTCATAAATTATTTCTTTTATCATTTACCTACTCAAGGACGAGTAGGAATTAAGCTTGGGGATATTGATACGTCTCCAACGTATCTATAATTTATGAAGTATTCATGCTATTATATTATCATTCTTGGATGTTTTACAATCATTTTATAGCAACTTTATATCATTTTTGGGACTAACCTATTGACCCAATGCCCAGTGCCAATTCCTGTTTTTTGCTTGCTTTTTACATAACAGGAAATCAATATCAAATGGAGTCCAAACACCGCGAAACTTTTTGGAGATTTTTTATGGACCAGAACACCTAGGATGGGCCAGAGCAACACCTGGGGGTGCCCCGAAGGGGCCACAACCCACCAGGGCGCGCCTGGGGGCATGCGCGCCCAGGTGGGTTGTGCCCACCTCAGTGGCCTCCCGCACCCCCTCTTTACCCTATAAATTCCCAAAAATTCCAGAAACCCTCGGGGTTAACCTAGATCAGAAGTTCCGCCGCCGCACGCCTCTGTAGCCACCGAAAACCAATCTACACCCTTTTTGGCACCCTGCCAGAGGGGGGAATCATCTTCCGTGGCCATCTTCATCATCCCGGCGGCCACCACAATGAGGAGGGAGTAGTCCACCCTCGGGGCTGAGGGTTGTACAAGTAGCTATGTGTTTAATCTCTCTCTCTCTCTCTCTCTCTCTCTCTCTCGTGTTCTTGAGATGTCACGATCTTGATGTATTGCGAGCTTTGTTAATATAGTCGGATCATATGGTGATTTCCCCTCTCTATCTTGTTGTGATGAATTGAGTTTTTCCCTTTGAGATTTCATTGTTATCGGATTGAATACTTTTATGGATTTGAGAACACTTGATATATGTCTTGTAATTGAATACTCGTGGTGACAATGGGGTATCGTATTGATTCACTTGATATATGTTTTGGCAGTCAACTCACGGATTCCCGAGGTGACATTGGGGTAATCTATGCATAGGGGTTGATGCATGCTCTTTTCTTTGTTTCTCCGGTAGAAATTTTGGGGCACTCTTTGAAGTTCTTTGTGTTGGATTGAGTATTATGAATATGAATTTTCTTTGGTGTTATTTTAGTATGAACTCTAGGATAGATCGAATGGAAAAAAATAGCTTTGTCTTATTTTAGTATGAACTCTTGAATAGATCGAACAGAAAGAATAGCTTTGAGGTGGTTTCGTACCCTACAAACAACTTATTCTTATGTTCTCCGCTTAGGAACTTTGGAGTGATTCTTCATCGCACTATGAGGGATGGTTATATGATCCAATTATATTAGCATTCTTGAGAGACTGCACTAGCGAAAGTACGGACCCTAGGCCTCATTTTCAAGCATTGCAATACCGTTTTTGTGCACGTTTACTATTTGCTACCTTGCTGTTTTTATTTATTCAGATTATAAAAATATATTTCTAACATCCATATTACACTTTTATCACCATCTCTTCACTAAACTAGTGTACCTATACAATTTGCCATTGTATTGGGTGTGTTGGGGACACAAGAGATTTCTTGTATTTGGTTGCAGGGCCGTTTGAGAGAGACCATCTTCATCCTACACCTCTCATGGATTGATAAACCTTAGGTCATCCACTTGAGGGAAAATTGCTACTGTCCTACAAAACTCTACGCTTGGAGGCCAAACACGTGTCTACAAGAATAAAGTTACGTAGTAGACATCAATGCTCCGGCGTGAGCGTGTCGTCCGTGCAGCCATCTCGATGTCCGGCTTCGCCAGGGACACGTTCCGCAGGCACGGCACCTGCTCTGACTTTGGTGAGATGGGCCTGTGCACGACTACCATAGTCCTGCAACTTGGACTTCACTGTCGCCTTGATCTGCTCGCCGTTAGGTGTGCGTGCCAAGGTTGTGTGCCGGTCGTCGTCTCCCACATGTGCTGGTCGCTAGGTATGCGTGTCATGGCCAGCATGCGTCGCCGGGCATGCGGGGCGCCTCTCTTGCGTGTGCTAGCTCGTGGTGTTTTTTCTAGTACGAACGATGTATATCTACGTACAATTCTCAGCCGTCAAAACTATGGTTAACATAAAATCAACGGTTATAAAGAGACGACGTATGGAGAACTATGAAAGCCTCCGTCCTTTATTATTAGGTAAAGAAAAGTATAATCAAGTGTTGGACAAAAAATCACATTAATTATGAAAATTATCTTTTTTCTGGATGCAACAATCATACTAATTATAAAGAGTGAAATTATTTGAACGGGAGGATCATGTTAATTATGGAAAGTATTATCGAGCATCACACAGTAGGGTCACTTTAATTATGGGAATATTTTTTTAACTGAGAGGATCACGTTAATTATTAAAAGTATAATCGAGTGATTAACAGATGGACCACTTTAATTATGGAGAGTATCATTCTATGGATATGAGTATCACATTAATTATGAAACGTATTATTAAGCCTAGAATGGGAGGATCGCGTTAATTATGAAAAGTATCACCAAGTCATTAATGCAAAACAATTTATAAACCAATCACCAAATCAATTTAGAAATCAAGTCATTAATGCAATTAATTAGCCAGAAAATTAATTACGTGTGCTATTAATTAATTCCTTTTAAGTATAGATTTTTTTTCGCGACAAATCAGTTATGAAATAAGGGCATTAATGCAATTAATCATTTAGTCAGACTTAATTAGGATGCAGATAATTAATAGTACGGAGTTTATTTAACCATGTATCTACTATTAAAGCGGATTTGGGGACTGTACGTGGTATGCCCAACTCCCCTCCCCTTGATCCGCCTTACAAAAACCATCTACCCGCACCTCCCCACAGACATACAAGAAAACCCACCTCCATTGCCTCACTAAAAAAGAAAATAAAAACAAACAAAAAAAGATTGTCCTCCTCCCGACATCACCCCCCCTCCCGACGATTTTCTACCTGCCACACCATCGGGTTGGCATCGTCTGAAACAATGACACACCTCAGCATTGATCCAATGTCGACCCCCCCTTACGAAAACCATCTACCTACACCTCCCCACACGCACAAGAAAACCCACCTCCTTTGCCTCATAAAATAGAAAAGAAAGAACAAACAGATAAAGATCATCCTCCTCCCCCACCCCCGACGATCTACTACCTGCATGTTGTCGACCTGGCATCCTCTGAAACAATGGCACGCGTTAGCATTGATCCGGTGTCACCGTCCTGTGTTATCAAATGAGGTGCCCAAGGAGAGCGCCTCAGGGTCGATCCGGTCGAGTTGCAATTCGGGAAGAGTCTTCACCCAATCGATGTCCCTCACACCATCTTCATATCCATGCATTATTTCCATCATGCGGCAAGTGTTGCAGCGGACATCCAAACGAGCACAGATAAATAAACCCAATAGCCACCACCCTAAGAGCGTAAAGCGGGTTGTGGGGAATCTGCACACGTTGGTGTGACACCAATGGATGGGGTCATGTGCCGAGGTCGGAAGGAGGCCGCTATGGATGGCCACTTCAATGACTTCCCTCATCAGGTACCATCACACACATCTCCAAGTAGACCACTACCTGCATATTCCTAACCCAATCAATGTTGTAACAGATTGATGTCATCTGCAACATGTTCCACCAAAATCTACTGATAACTGAACTGTCCGTATATCTCTACTTCTAAAGAGGGAGTCTGTAGGTCGTTTCTTTCATGAGCACGCATCCATTAATGCTGAAACATTGTCTTAGTCATATTCTGCCCAATTCCTGCCTTGCCCACAGTTGTATGCAATTAATTATCCACACGGGTTAATTACATGTGTTAATTAGCTAGACAGTTAATAGGTTTGTTTAATTTGAAAAATATAATCGAGTGTTGGACAAAAATCACATTAATTTTGAAGATTATCTTTTTTGGATGCAACAATCATATTAAGTATAAAGAGTATAATTATTTGAACGGAAGGATCATGTTAATTATGGAAAGTATTATCAAGCGTCTGACAGTAGGGTCACTTTAATTATAGGAATATTTTTTTGGACTAAGAGGATCACGTTAATTATCAAAAGTGTAATCGGGTGATTAACGGAAGGACCACTTTAATTATGAAGAGTATCATTCTATGGATGTGAGTACCACATTAATTATGAAAAGTATTATCAAGCCTAGAATGGGATGATAATTTAATTTATGAACAGTATCACCAATTCATTAATGCAAAACAATTTGTAAACCAATCACCGAATCAATTTAGAAATCAAGCCATTAATGCAATTAATTAGACACACAATTAATTACACATGCAATTAATTAATTCTGTTTAAGTAGATATTTTTTGCGACAAATCAGTTATGAAATAAGGGCATTAATGCAATTAATAATTTAGTCAGACTTAATTAGGATGCAGATAATTAATAGTAGGAAGTTTATTTAACCGTGTCTCTACTATTAAAGCGGAGTTGGGAGTGTACATGGTACGCTCAACTCCCCTCCCCTTGATCCGCTCTACGAAAACCATCTGCTCGCACCTCCCCACACACATACAAGAAAACCCACCTCCGTTGCCTCACGAAAAAATAAAAGATAAAACAAACAGAAAAATATCGTCCTCCTCCCGCCCCCCCCCC